>NW_022436947.1:9621104-9696833 GCF_009761245.1 Sapajus apella
ACACCATCTCTACAAAAAAAAAAAAAAATTAGCTGGACACGTTGGCATGAGCCTGTAGTTCCAGCTACTGGAGAGGCTGAGGTAGAAGGATCACTTGAGCCCAGCAGGTCTAGGCTGCTATGATCCATATTCACACCACTGCATTACAGCCTGGGCAACAGAGCGAGATCCTGTCTCAGAAAGAAAAAAAAAAAAAAACGAACAGAAAACAAAAGGAAAGAAGGAAGGAAGGGAGGAAGAGAGCAGGGGAGGAGGGGACAAGGGAAGGAAGGGAGGAAGGGAGGAGGGGAGGAAGAGAGCAGAGTAGGAGGGGAGAAAGGGAGGACAGAAGGAGAGGAGGAGAGGAAGGGAGGAAGGGAGGGAAGAAATTATTTAGCTTAAAAGCAAACCAAACAAAAAACTAACATGGACTTCATTCTGTAGTATCTGTCTAAACTGAATGAACAAAGTTCACAAAAATTACACCCTAGTGGGTGATTTTTGAGCAGTGTTTTTAATAATTCTTAAAGCAGTGTTTCATATATGAGAGCAGCAGTCATATGAAGTAGGGATTATTTTCATCTCCATTTGATAGATGAGGATCAGAGAGGTTAAGCAATTTGCCTAAAGGCACGCAGTACTAAGTAGAGGAGTCACCAACTCCAGTTTTTATACTAATATCAAATAGTTGAATACAAAAGTCCAGGGTCTCTGGTACACCACTCTGCAAATAAGTTCCTGTAAAATGAATGATTTGGATCATAAGGTTCTGCAATATTGGCTCCAATCAAATCTTCCTGATTTGAGCAACAGACAGTTGTAAGACTTCCAGAGAAAAGAATGTGTAGCTACAACTAGTGATTTGGCAAATGTTTATTTAGCACCTATTTGAGCTGTGCACATGCTCCACGCTGTGAGAATACCGTGATCGATCATACACAAAGCGTGCTTTCAAAGAACTTAAAGTCTTGTTGAGAAGATGGCATGGGTGGAAACAGGAGTGTGCACTTTGACGTGGATGTAAAAGATTGATCAGTTAAAATGAGCTTCTGGGTCTAAGATTATTTAAACATTTGGAGTTTATAGAAGGGAATTGTCAGCTACTCTGTCATTTTAACTCAAGTATTTAAATTAATTTTAGTTCTAAAAACAGAGAAATTCTAGCTTCATGCTCATCTATAAGTATTCAAGGCAGTAAGCAATTTATCTATGATAGAATTAGAAGCAACAGGGAGGATTTGTAAATTCTCCTTTCATTTATATTTAAAGACGGAGATCCAATTTATTCCAAATTCATTATCCATAAGTAGAGTTTGTCCCTTGCTCCAATCTAGTTTTGAAAGATTATAGGAAATTAGGGAGGAAATACATAAAATATACTGACCGTGAGCTCAGATGGAGCAGGAAAATGGAGAGAAAAGGATCTTTGCTGGCTGATATGAGAGTCACCGTGATTGTATACATACCCAACTATAAGGCAAGGTTCTAATTAAGCCTTACCCCAACTTCCAAAGCTTCAAGGATACCAGATAAACACCTCCAGCAAACTATGCCTGAAGGAGTAAAAGCTAAGCGATAAAAATGCTACCATAAATCTTCTAAAAGTGCCCCTCCTGCCATGGGCTCCCCATATTCCTGCTCCTCATCCCTTTCCAGCTCCTGCATCTAACTCTTCTGGTTTTTTTTTTTTTTTAAAGGTATTTCTACTGATCTAGTAGATCAGTTGACCCAGATGCGGATAAAACTGGTGGCCTTGATTTGGCAATACCTATCAAATGTTTCAAATTTTCATATCTTTTGACTCTAAATTAATACTCTTAGGAATTTTTCCAAAAGAAATAGTAAATAGTAAACAATGAGTATGAAGACATATCTCAAGTATTTTAAAATAATTTAAAAATTTAAAACAACTTAAATATATATAAATGTTGACCTTAAGTATGCTCTGCCAATATACTGAATTGAATGTAATACAGAAGACATACAAGAAAAGATTAATAGAATTTACTATGTAAAAATACAAAAAAATGGCAAAAAATAACTTTTACAAAATCAGAAGAAAAATGAGTAAGCTATTTGCAATGTATACATCAGGCAAACTAATTTATTTTATATAAAAATAGCTCTTTAAAATCAACAAGAAGAAAATGTAATAAATATTGGCCAATAACCATGTGAAAAGATGTTCAATCTTACACAATTAAAGAAGTGTAAACTACATTAGCTAGATTCCATTTTTAATCTATAATAAAGGCAAAACAGTATCCAATTATGACCAGAATTTAGGAAAAAATGTGTTCTCTTTCATTTTTTAGAAGTATAATTTGATGCACTCTTTTCAAAAGATAATTTAATCAATCTACCAAAATGCAAAATTCTTAAATGTTTCTACTATAGGAATTTATCCTTGTACACAATTTACAGAGGTGGATTAAAAAAAAGATACATATATATATATATATATATATATATATATATATATATATAGAGGATATTTACTGCAGTATTGTTTCTAATATTGGAAACCTGGAACAAAATACCTCAAATAAATTATGGCACATTCACACAATGGAATACCAAGCAGCTGTTAGGCAGAATGAGCTAACTGTATATATGCTGATATAGAAAGCATCATCCAACATATGTGGATACATATGATTGATAAGTAAAAGACAAAGTTAACGAATATTAAGTGTAAATAATTCCATGTGCAATACATACACGCACACACATATATGTACACATGTACTTTTTTTCCACATAAGCATAGCAAACTTCTTAGAGGATATGAAAGAAATATGAATAGTGGTGACTTCCAAAGAATAGAACTTAATGGTAAGGGAGATTTTATACTTTATTTCATACCATTCTGAGCTATTTGATATTTTTCTTTCAATATCATTTTTTAAAACACTAGCATGAACCATTCATTGAGCCATTATTAATTACTGACTGTTCCAAGAATTGCTTAGATGATGGGGACACAGTGGTGAACAGGAAGACACTACCTTTTCTCAAGTGGTAAATAATAACATGAGATGAAAAGACTCGCAATAGAGGAAGGCAGACTATGGTCACAGGAAGAATGGTCTGATCTTAAAAGCATCAGGCAGAAAGAGGCTTCACTTTTATAATGAGGAGCAAACAAGAAAGGGTGTGGGGAGCATCACCAGATGTTGAAGAAAGACTTTGTTGTCTGCCTGTTTTCAGGAGAGATCCTGAAGTGGGGCTATTTCTCTCAGGTTGCCAGGGTCAGTGTTCAGTGGTCCATGGGGAGGGGAGAAGCCTAAACTAAAGTTTGATCAAGACAAGTTAGTGGGTATTTTGCTCAGACTTGTCAGTAGGAATCAACAGTCCAGGTGATCACATTGAGACCAGGGTCTGGGCCATTCACAGGTAAATGAGGGGGTTATCCATAAATCTTATCTAGGCCATATTGGGAAGGTTTGTTCATTTTAGTAAGCCACTTCCAGAACACAAAGGGAAGAGTGGACTTCTTAACCATTGCTATTTTCCAGGAGGATGGGGCTCAGGAAGAGATTAACACTGTCAAGGACAATCACGGCCCTCAAAAAGCTTTAATTGGGGAGGGGAGATTTATGAATTAAACCACAAAATAATAGAATGAATGATAAATAACAGTTAAATAACTGCTTTCAGATGCTTTCACGCTGATTCCTGGGCCAGGAGGAGGTCATGTCAAGTTCACACTTAGCTCCGTGGCTTTGCAATTTAAAAAATGCATCTGTATCTGCCCAGGACCAGAGATCACCGTAATAGAACAGATGGCACTGAAATGGACCTGATTATGTACAAAGATGTAGGATTCATTACAGCTCAATGAGGGAAGGAAAGGATTACCCAATAAATGGTGCTGGGACAATTAACTACCAATTTGAAGAAACAATAATTTCAAAATCACACTTCGTGTGTGCACTGAAATAAATTCCAGTTGGTGCAAGTTAAATGTTTTCTTTTGAAACATAAAAATCTCAGAAAAATAGAATTGGATATTCTCCCAGCCTTTAGAGGAAAAAGAACTTTAAGCTGGGCATGGTGGCTCACGCCGGTAGTCCCAGCACTATGGGAGACTGAGATGGGTGGATCACTTGAGGTCAAGAGTTTGAGAACAGCCTGAATAACATGGCGAAATCCCATCTCCACCAAAAAAAAAACAAAAAAAAAAAACAAAAATTAGTCGGGCATGGTGGTACACACCTTAGTCCCCAGCTACTCAAGAGGCTGAGGGAGGAGAATTGCTTGAACCCGGAAGGTGGAAGTTGCAATGAGCTGAGATCATGCCACTGCACTGTAGCCTGGGTGACAGAGCAAGACTCCATCTCAAAAAAAAAAAAAAGAACTTCATAAGTTTAGAAAAAATGTGAGGCATAAGAAGAAAGTGTAAGATTACAGGTTTGAGTATAAAAAAGTAAAATACAGAAGCAAACAGCAAACAAAAAAAAGTTTCTGCAAATGTAACAAATGTTTAATATTTAAAATCGAATATATATTGCTTAGAAAAAAGTTAGAACCCTGAAATATCAATAGGCAAAATATACTCACAAAAGCAGCACTGTAACTACCAAAAAACGATTTGAGATGTTTGGTTCCCAGAGAATAAGAACACAAATTAAAACGCCAAGGTATCATTTTCCTCCATTATTAGATTGGTGCAAAATTAATTGTGGTTTTTGCCATTTACCATTTGCCAATTACTTGTGTACCAACCTAATAACTTGCCATAAAATTTAAAATAACATCTCTGGGGCTTCTGTTTCTGAAGGATGTAGAAAGCAACAGGTGAAGGCTGGGCACAGTGGCTCATGCCTGTGATCCCGGCACTATGGGAGGCCAAGGTGGGTGGATCGCCTGAGGTCAGGAGTTTGACAACAGCCTGGCTAACAGGGCAAAACCCCGTCTCTAGTTATCATTGCTACAGACGATAACTACAAATACAAAATTAGCAGGTGTAATGGCACGTGCCTATAGTCCCAGCTACCTGGGAGGCTGAGGAAGGAGAATCGCTTGAACCCAGGAGGTGGAGGTTGCAGTGAGCCAAGATCGAGCCACTGCATTCCAGCGTGAGTGACAGAGCAAGACTCCATATCAACAGAAAGAAAGAAAGAAAGAGAGAAAGAGAGAGAGAGAAAGCAAGCCAGCCAGCCAGCCAGCCAGCCACAGGTGACTAATGAACTTGCCCTAGCAAAGATAACTAGCCATATAAGCCACAAAGCTTTTAGGATATTGTTAAACATCAGAGTGCTAAAGATGGGAAAAACCCTAAATGAACTGTATTTCAGAGAGTGACAAGCCCTTCCTGGGATAGATGAAATCCATGGTTGCTCCTATACATGAAGCAGTGAGAAAGAGGAAGAATCTGCCATGAACTCAGGTAAAGAGGTATCAGTCAAAACCTGTAAGAACATTTGAATGGCGTTTGTGAGCTCATGTGACCGATTAGAGTCCCCCAAATCCCAAGCAACACAGCCAGTCTTCTCCTGCTACAGGCCAATGCTTTCTCACAGCCCTTCCTCAAGTGCAAAGAGGCAACAGGCCAAAGTCTAAAGGCAAGGCAGGAGAACAGAGAAAATCATCTTGGGGTACTCAGGACCTTCTCCAAGTGAGAGACAGTGGTTTGCTAAAGGCTGAGCACAGGAGAGGAGAGTTGAGAAAAATCCCTTAAGGGACGTAAGACCTCTACCAAGTACAGCACAGTGGCCTTCCTAAGACTGAAAGCAGGGTCCAAGGGTGGAGAGAGTTCTCCCAAGTTGCAAAAACCCAGGAGCAGGACCCCAAACCCAAGCTGGCAGTTGTCTGCAAAGCAGAAAGAAAGAAAACCCTCCCATGGTTCAGAAAGCTGGCAACAGGGCTGTAAAGCATCAAAAGGGTTTTTGTTTTGTTTTGTAAGTCTCACTAGTGCTCAGATTCCAAGCCTTGATGAAAGGATAGTCCTAATACCATTCTCAAACCATTCGAAGCCAGTGGGGAACTGGATCAAACCCTGCTCAAATATAACCTTTCATTGACTCAGTCTCAATCGAGCTCTTTTTGTTTGTTTTTTGACGGAGTCTCACTCTGTCACCCAGACTGGAGTGTAGTGGGAGGATCTCAGCTCACTGCTGTCTCCACCTCCCAGGTAGCTGGGATTACAGGCATGCGCCACCATTCCCAGCTAATTTTGTATATTTAGTAGAGACGGGGTTTCACCATGTTGGCCAGGTTGGCCTCAAACTCATGACCTCAGGTGATCCGCCTGCCTTGGCCTCCCAAAGTGGTAGGATTATAGGCATAAGCCAAAACACCTGGCCTCAGTCTTTTATGCTGTCTGATCATAGGGACATAACCATTTTTTTTTTTTTTTTTTTTTTTGAGGCAGAGTCTTGCTCTGTTTCCCAGGCTGGAATGCAGTGGCACAATCTCATCTCACTGCAACCTCTGCCTCCCAGGTTCAAGCAATTCTCTTGTCTTAGCCTTCTAAGTAGCTGAGACTACAGGTGTGTGCCACCACACTGGGCTAAGTTTTGTATTTTTAGTAGAGACGGGGTTTCCCCATGTTGGTCAGGCTTGTCTCTAACTTCTGACCTCAGGTGATCTGCCCATCTCAGCTTCCCAGTATGCTGGGATTACAAGCCTAAGTCACCACTCCCAGCCAACATAACCTTTTCTGTAGGCAAACATTATTTACTTCAGCCACTACTGTTGTTTTACATACATTGCCCAACATAAAGAATTAAAACACCATAAGATAGCAAGAAAAAATGTGGCACACGGTCAAGAGAGGAACAGTAAATAGAAGGAGACTCAGATGTCAGTTAACTATATGATAAATAGAATACATTAAATAAAGAATTCACTTATATGATGAATCTAAAAAATTCAAACTCATATTAATATGGTAGAATGGTGGTGACCAGAGGCTGTGGTGGCAGTTTGTGAGGGGCAGGGGGATTAGGGTGACATTAGTCAAAGGACACAAAATTTCACCTGGGCAAGAGGAATAAGTTTGAGATCTATTGCACAAGATGGTAACTATAGTTAATAACAGTGTATTGTATTTTTGAAAATTGTTAATAAAGATTTTAAGTGTTTTTACCACAATATATGGTAAGAATATGAAATAATGCATACATTAATTAGCTTGATTTAGCCATTTCACAATGTATACTTATTTCAAAACATCATCTTGTATACCATACGTGTGTGTGTGTGTGTATACACACATACACCATTTTTATTTTCATTTTTTTTTAATTTCCATAGGTTTTTGGGAAACAGGTGGCATTTGGTTACATGAGTAAGTTTCTTAGTGATGATTTGTGAGATTTTGGTGCACTCATCACCTAAGCAGTATATACTGAACCCAATTTATAGCCTTTTATCCCTCACTCCTTTCCACCATTTCCCACTGAGTCCCCGAAGTCCACTATGTCATTCTTATGCCTTTGCATCCTCATAGCTTAGCTCCCACTTATACGTGAGAAAATACGCTGTTTTGTTTTCCATTCCTGAGTTACTTCACTTAGATAATAGTCTCCAGGCTGGCGCAGTGGCTCATGTCTGTAATCCCAGCACTTTGGGAGGCCGAGGCAGGTAGATCATGAGGTCAGAAGATCAAGACCATCCTAGCTAACATGGTGAAATCTCATCTCTACTAAAAATACAAAAAATTATCTGGGCATGGTGGTATACTCCTGTAGTAGCAGATACTCAGGAGGCTGAGGGAGGAGAATCACTTGAACCCGGGAGGTGGAGGTTGCAGTGAGCCAAAGCTCACCATTACACTCCAGCCTGGGCAACAGGAGTGAAATGCCATCTCAAAAAAAAAGAAAAAAAATAGTCTCCAATCCTATCCAGGTTGCTGCAACTGCCATTGATTCATTCCTTTTTATGGCTGAGTAGTACTCCATAGAATACACATAGCACACTTTCTTTTATCCGCTCAATGTTTGATAGGCATTTGGGTTGGTTCCACATTTTTGCAAGTGTGAATTGTGCTACTATAAATTTTTGAATAATGACTTCTTTTACTCCGGGTAGATGTCCAGTAGTAGGATTGCTGGATAAATGGCAATTCTACTTTTAGTTCTTTAAGGAATATCCACACTGTTTTCCATAGTGGTTTTACTAGTTTACATTCCCACCAGCAGTGTAGAAATGCTCCCTTTTCACCATATCCATGCCAACATCGGTTATTTTTTTATTTTTGTATTATGGCCATTCTTGTAGGAGTAAGGTGGTATTGCATTGTGGTTTTTATTTGCATATCCTTGATCATTAGTGATGTTGAGCATTTTTTCCACATTTTTTTGGCCATTTGCATATCTTCTAACAAAAAAAGGAAACTACAGACCAATAACCTTAATGACCACAGATGCAAAAATGTTTAACAAAATACTAGCTGAGTCCAACAACATATCAAAAAAATAATCCACCATAATCAAGTGGGTTTCATACCAGGGATGCAGGGATGGTTTATCATTAGCAAGTCAATAAATGTGATACACCACATAAACAGGATTAAAAACAAAAATTACGTGATCATCTCAATAGATGTAGAAAAAGTATTTGACAAAATCCAACATCCCTTTATGATTCTAACCCTCAGCAAAATTGGCATATAAGGGACATAAGGTAATAAAAGCCATCTATGACAAACTCACAGCCAACATAATACTAAATGAGGAAAAGTTGAAAGCATTCCCTCTGAGAACTGGAAAAAGACAAGGATGTCCACTCTCACCACTTCTATTCAACATAGTTGCTGGAAATGCTAGCCACAGCAGTCAGACAAGAGAAAGAAAAGAGGAAATCAAACTGTTGCTGTGTGCTGATAATATAACTATACGCTTAAAAAACCCTAAAGACTGCTCCAAAAAGCTCCTAGAACTGATAAACAAATTTAGCAGAGTTTCAGGATACAAAATTAATGTACAGAAATCAGTAGCTCTGCTATACACCAACAGTGATCAAGATGAGAATCAAATCAAGAACTCAAGCACCTTTACAATGGCTGCAAATAAAATACTTAGGAATATACCTAACCAAAAAGGTGAAAGTCTTTTGCAGAGAAAGCTACAAAACACTGCTGAAATAAATCATAGATGACACAAACAAATAGAAACACATTCCATGGTCATGGATAGGTAGAATCAATACTGTGAAAATGGCCATACTGCAATCTACAAATTCAATGCAATTCCCATCAACATACCACCATCATTCCTCACAGAACTAGAAAAAACAATCCTAAAATTTCACCTGGAACTAAAATAGAGTCCACATAGCCAAAGCAAGACTAAGCATCACATTATCTGATTTCAAACTATAAGGTCATCATCACCAAAACAGCATACTGGCATAAAAATAGGTACATACACTAATGTAACAGAATAGAGAACCCAGAAATAAACCCAAATACTTACAGCCAACAAAACATAAAGTGGGGAAAGAACACCCTATTCAACAATTGGTGCTGGGATAATTGGCTAGCTACACGTAGGAGAATGAAACTGGATCCTCTCACCTTATATAAAAATCAACCCAAGGTGGATGAAGGACTTAAATCTAAGACCTGAAACTATAAAAATTCTAGACGATAACATCTGAAAAACCCTTCTAGATAATGGCTTAGGCAAGAATTTCATGACCAAGAACCCAAAAGCAAACGCAATAAAAACAAAGATAAGTAAGTGGGACTTAATTAAACTAAAGAGCTTTTTCATGGCAAAAGGAAGCCAGCAGAGTAAACAGACAACCCACAGAGTGGGAGAAAATCTCCACAATCTATACATCTGACAAAGGACTAATATCCAGAATCTACAACAAACTCAAACAAGTTATCAAGAAAAAAACAAACAATCTCATCAAAAAGTGGGCTAAGGACACAAATAGACAATTCTCAAAAGAAGATAATTGTCCATTTTTTAAACGCATAATTTTTTTAAAGAGTGTAGGGAAAAGAGGTACAATATGTAAGAACAAATGGGGAGTTTTAGCAGAAATGGAAACTACTGAAAACATCAAATGGGCATATTATTAATCTTTTAAAAATCATTAATTGTTTAAAACAACAATTATAACAATGAATTACAGAGTTTGGAGCATACATAGCAATAAAATATATGACAACTGGAGCACAGAGGAGGGGAGTGAGGTAAATATAACGATACCGTTGTAATGTTCTTACCTTGTTCATGAAGTATTAATTATTTTAAAATACCTGTTACTAAATAAATGATTCACAGGATCATCTATAGAGAAATTTCATAACAAAAATAGGTGTAGTTAAAAAGCTGCTGAGTGCAATGGCTCATGCCTGTAATCCCAACACTTTTGGAGGCCAAGGCAAAAGAATTGCTTGGGCCCAGGAATTTCAGTCCAGCCTGGGCAACATAGTGAGACCTTGTCTCTACAAGTAATTTTTTTTAACAAATTAACCAGGCATGGTAGCACACTTGTGGTTCCAGCTACTCAGGAGGCTGAATGGGAGGATCACTTGAGCCCTGGCAGTCAAGACTGCAGTGAGCCATGAACATATCATTGCACTCCAACCTTTGGGACAGAGCAAGACTCTGTCTTAAAAAAAAAAAAAAAATTGCATTTCTCTAATGACCAGTGATGATGAGCATTTTTTCATATGTTTGTTGGCTGCATAACACATGGACACAGGGAGGAGAACATCACACACCAGGGCCTGTTGAGGGGTAGGAGAGCTAGGTGAGGGATAAGGGGGGTGGAGGGATTGGGGAGGGATAACATTAGGAGAAATACCTAATGTAGATGACAGGGGGATGGATGCAGTAAACCGCCATGGCACGTGTATACCTATGTAACAATCCTGCACTCCTCTATTTGTTTCATATGGCACTTTTAAAAATAGAGGCAGAGGAAACACTACCCTATGTTTTATAAGGCAATCAGAACCTTGAAACCGAATCTTGAAAAAAGATATTACAATAAAAAAAGATTACAGAACAATGTCTTTCATGAGCATAAACATGATAGTCCTTAACAAAGTATTTCTGCATCACATCCATATATGTATAAAATAATAATACATCATGAACAACTGGGATTTGTCCTACGAATGCAAGGTTATTTTTAGCAATACAAAATATAATCAATGTAATTCACAAAGTTAACAGAATGTAAAAGAAAACTTATGTGACTATATCAATAGATGCAGAAAAAGCATCTGACAAAATGTAATATCTTTGAGTATTGTTTTTAATATGTAGGATTTTTTCAAGCTAGGAATACCACTTTCTCATTTAGATAAAGGACACAAAAAAAGCTAACAACAAATATCCTACTTAATAATGAAATAAGATTAAGAGCAAGGCACCAACCTCTACTTTTACTACTTCTACAAAACATTGTATTGAGTTCCTAGCCACTGCAATAAGATAAGAAAGAGAAAGAAAAGTCAGACAAATTGGAAAGGAAGAAGTAAAGCTATCTTTATTTACAGACCACATGATTTGTATGTAGAAAACTGTAAGAAATCTATAAAAATATTATAAGAAATAAATAGTAAATATATTAAGATTACAGGATACAATATCAATATATAAAAATTAGTTGTATTTTTATACTCTCAATGAATACTGTCAGTGAATTATTGGAAAATAAAATTTAAAATATTAAAAATAGCAAATAATTACAAAATATTATTTAGAATATCAAAACTTAGGAATAAGTAAAGAAAAAAACATTTCTAAAAGAAGTTAAAGATCTGTTAATAACTAAATGGCAAGATACATCATGTTCATTGACTGAATGGCTCAATATTGTTAAATGTTCATTTTTCCAAAATTGTTCTATAAATTTAGAACAGTCCTAATCCAAATACCAGCAAGCATTTTTATAGAAATTGATGAGCTAATTTCAATATTTATATGGATATGCAAAGAGTTTAGAATAGCCAAGCAATATTGGCCAAGATAAACAAAGTGAAGGAATTACATTATCTTATTTCAAGATTTATCATAAAGCTAGTGTAATTGGTACTATGTAATTATATTTATAAAGTGTTTAAGCTGCTCCTGCTCAGATGGACAGAGCAGCATGTGGAGACTCACATCTTAAACATTCATTCCAAGAAATACCTCAGAAACATACTGGAAAAGCTGAGAGAACATACAGACCCTTTAAAGGAACTGGATCACTACTGCAGGCTCCCTGAGACACCAGAAAACTGTGAGTTGGCCTGCTTTCTCAGTGGAGGCGGCTAGTGTTCTGAGACAAGTTCTCAACCCTGGTCACCAGCTGCCTGGAAAATAGACTTGGTGCTATTGTGGGGGCACAGTCAGAGTGAGACTGGCCTTTAGGACTTCTGGCTGCATGAGAGTAGGGTAAGCCCTGTGACTGCCAGATTTCCCTCACTTCCCTGGTGACCTGTATGACTCAGCAGAGGCAGCCATAATCCCCCTGGGAACATAATTCCATTGGCCTGGCAATGGAATTCCCACAGCAGCTGCAGCAAGCTCTGCCCAAGGAAAGTCTGACCTTAAACACATCTATCCCTGCCCCGACTTGTGGGTCTCTGTCTACCCACTTTGGTAGCCAAGAACAAAGGTCATAATCTCTTGGGAGCTCTATGGCCCTGTCTACTGCCTAATAAACCTGAATACTTAACCAGGTGTTCCTAGGGCAAGCTTGGATCCTCCCTATAGTACTGCAGCTGATGTGCTCTTGAAAATGCCACTTCCTGGCTGGAGGCCAACCAACACAAAACCAGCAGACTAAACAAAAATACAACCAAGGACCCTCACGGAGTCCACCTCATTCACATGCTACCTCCACTGGAGGAAGTGTTGTTAACCATGGCTGAAAGACCTAAACATGGATCACATTGCAGAACTCTTTGTACACACTAGAGCCCAGTAGCTCCACTGGATGGCCAAACCCAGAAGGGCAAAAACAATCGTTGCAGTTCAACCCTCAGAAAGTCTCATTCCCAGAGGAAAGGGAAGAACACCATATCCAGGGAGAACCCCATGGGACAAAAGAATCTGAACAGCAGCGCCTGAGTCCCAGATCTTCCTTCTGACCTAGTGTACTCAAATGAGAAGGAAACAGAAAAACAATTCTGGCAATATGACAAAATAGGTTTTTAATATCCCCAAAAGATTACACCAGCTCACCAGCAATGTATCCAAACCAAGAGGAAATCTCTGAATTGCCAAAAAAAGAATTCAGAAGGTCAATTATTAAGCTAATCAAGGATGCACCAAAGAAAGGTAAACTGGGAAAACTGGTGAGCAGTGGGAAGAAAGCAGAAACTGGACCCCTTCCTGACACCTTACACTAAAATTAACTCCAGATGGATTAAAGACTTAAACATAAGACCTAACACCATAAAAACCCTAGAAGAAAACCTAGGCAATACCATTCAGGACATAGGCATAGGCAAGGACTTCATGACTAAAACACCAAAAGCATTGGCAACAAAAGCCAAAATAGACAAATGGGACCTAATTAAACTCCAGCGCTTCTGCACAGCAAAAGGAACAATCATTAGAGTGAACTGGCAACCAACAGAATGGGAAAAAATTTTTGTAATCTACCCATCTGACAAAAGGCTAATATCCAGAATCTACAAAGAACTAAAACAGATTTACAATAAAAAGGCAAACAAACCCATCCAAAAGTGAGAGAAGGATATGAACAGACACTTTTCAAAAAAAGACACATATGAGGCTAACAAACATGAAAAAATGCTCATCATCACTGATTATTAGAGAAATGCAAATCAAAACCACATTGAGATACCACATCACACCAGTTAGAATGGCGATCATTAAAAAATCTGGAAACAACAGATGCTGGAGAGGATTTGGAGAAATAGCAACAATGTTACACTGTTGGTGGGAGTGTAAACTTGTTCAACCATTGTGAAAGACAGTGTGGCGCTTCCTCAAGGACCTAGAAATAGAAATTCCATTTGACCCAGCAATCTCATTACTGGCTACATACCCAAAGCATTATAAATCATTGCATTATAAAGACACATGCACACATACAATAGCAAAGACCTGGAACCAACCCAAATGCCCATCAACAATAGACTGGACAAGGAAAATGTGGCACATATACACCATCAAATACTATGCAGCCATAAAAAATGATGAATTTGTGTCCTTTGTAGAGACACGGATGAATATGGAAACCATCATTCTCAGCAAACTGACACAAGACAGAAAATCAAACACCGCATGTTCTCACTCATAGGCGGGTGTTGAACAATGAGAACACACAGACACAAGGAGGGGGAGCATTACACACTGGGGTCTGTGGAGGGAAACTAGGGGAGGGACAGTGGGGGTGGGGAGTTGGGGAGGGATAACATGGGGAGAAATGCCAGATATAGGTGATGGGGAGGAAGGCAGCAAACCACATTGCCAGGTATGTACCTATGCAACAATCTTTCATGTTCTTCACATGTACCCCAAAACCTAAAATGCAATAAGATATATATATATTTTTTTAAATGATGAGTTCGTGTCCTTTGTAGGGACATGGATGAATCTGGAAACCATAGTTCTCAGCAAACTGACACAAGAACAGAAAACCAAACACCGCATGTTCTCACTCATAGGCAGATGTTGAACAATGAGAATACATGGACACAGGGAGGTAAGCAACACACCCTGGGGTCTGTTGGTGGGGGGGCCAAGGGAGGGACAGTGTGGGAGTTGGAAGGTTGGGGAGGGATACCTTGGGGAGAAATGCCAGATGAAGGTGACAGGGGGATAAAGGCAGGAAACCACATTGCCACATGTGTACCTATGCAACAATCCTGCATGACCTGCACATCTAACCCAGAACCTAAAGCACAATAAAAAAAAAAAGTGAACTCCAACTTAAATTAAAAACATGATACAAGATATAAAATGAAAAATCTTCAGTGAAATAGATTGCATAAATAAAAAACAATCACAACTTCTGGAAAGCAAGGACACACTTAGATAAATAAAAAATGTACTGGAAAGTCTCAGCAATAGAATCAAACAAGGAGAAGAAAGAGTTTCAGAGCTTAAAGACAAGGCTTTTTGAATTAACCTAACCCATCAAAGACAAAGAAAAAATAATTTTAAAAAATGAACAAAGCTTCCAAGAAGTTTGGGACTATGTTAAATGTCCAAATCTAAGAATTCATGTTCCCGAAGAAGAAGAGAAATCTAAAAGTTTGGAAAACATATTGAGGGACTAATCAAGGAAAACTTTCCCAGCCTTGATAGAGATCTAGACATCCAGATACAAGAAGCTCAAAGGACTCCTGGGAAATTCATCAAAAAAAGATCATCACATAGGCACATAGTCATCAGGTTATCTAAAATCAAGACAAAGAAAAGAATATTAAGAGCTGTGAGGCAAAAGCATCAGGTAACCTATAAAGGAAAACCTATCAGATTAACAGCAGATTTCTCAGCAGAAACCCTACAAGGTTAGAAGGGATTGGGGTTCAACTTTTAGCCTTCATAAACAATGTTCCACTTAAAAGATACAGAATGGAAGAACCAATCACATTTCTGCTGTCTTCAGGAAACTCACCTAACACATAAAGACTCATATAAATGTAAGGTAAAGGGGTGGAAAAAGATATTTCATGCAAATGGACACCAAAAGTGAGCAGGAGTAGCTATTCTTATATCAGACAAAAAAACTTTAAAGCAACAGCAGTTAAAAAAGACAAAGAGGGACATTATATAATGATAAAAGGACTAGTCCAACAGGAAAATATCACAATCCTAAATATATATGCACTTAACACTGGAGCTCCCCAACTTATAAAACAATTACTACTAGATCTAAGAAATGAGATAGACAGCAATACAATAACAGTGGGGGACTTTAATACTTCACTGACGGTACTAGATAGGTCATCAAGACAGAAAGTCAACAAAGAAACAATGGTACTTTGTGTGGTATTGGCATAATCATAGACAAATAAAATGAATAGAATAGAAAGTTCAAAACTGGACCCAGATATATTCAGTCAGTTAACTTTCTGTCAAGTTACCAGGTCAATTTGAAAGGGAAAGAATCATCTTTGGAACAAATTGTGCTGAGACTGCTGTATATTCATAAAGAAAAAAAGCTCTTCAATCCCTACCTCACTCCCAACATGAAAATTAATTTAAGGTTTGTCAAAAAGCTAAATATATGAACTAGAAATATAAAGCCTCTAATCAAAGTCCAATGAAAGAAGGCACAGAAAAACATCTTTCTAACTTTGGGACAGCAAAGATTCCCTAGGACACAAAAAGGATTAATCTTAAGATTGAAAATTTGGTAAATGAAAGTACATAATAGTTCAAAATTTCTTCTCATCAAAGACAATGTTGATGAAATGAATAGGCAAGCTGCCAGCTAGGAAATAATATTTTCCATATATCTGAAAAAGAAATTATATCCAGAATATATAAACTCTTGTAAATTTATAACAGAAAGACAACTCAATTTAAAAGCATATTTTATAATTTTTAAAAGGGAATATCCAATAAGCATATAAAAAGTAAGTTTAAAAGGGGTTCAACATTATTTGTCATCAGGAAAAATATATACATATATATGACTTCCCTCCTACTAGAATGACAAAAATAAAACAGATTGGCAATTTCAAATTTTGGCAAGGATGTGCAGAAACTAAACTCCTATATATCTCTGATTGACATGTAAAATGCACAACCAGTCTGGATATTCATATAAAATTAACATACATCTATCCTCTGTCCCAGATATTACATGTCAGGGTATTTACTTCAGAGAAATAAAAGCATATGTCACAAAAAAATAGACAATATTTTTCAATTGTATATGGATGTTTATAACAGATTTATAAAAGCCTAAAATTTGAAAAAACTCAAATGTTCATCAACAGAAGAATGGATAAACAAACTGATATATTTATACAATAGAAAACTACTCAGCCAAAGAAAGGAATAAACCACAGATACATATAAAAATATGGATCAATCTTAATAACATTGCATTGTACAAAAATAAAATCTAGACAAAAAGAATATGTTCTATTGAATTCCTTTTAGATGAAGTCCAGGAACAGGCAAAAGAAATATATGATGATAAAACTACATTACAATCTAACATTGAATAATAGTTAAACAAAATGTGATAAATCTACTTTATAGAATATATTTAAGTCATTAAAATTATATGTCTGAAGATTATATAACAAGCTGAGGACATATTTATAGTGTAATCTTTTACATTCGTACACACACACACACACACACACACACACACACACACACTCTCCCAACACAAAGAAATGATAAATGTTTAAGTTCATGGATATTCCAGTTACCCTAATTTGATCACTACATTCGCATTATATGCCCGTATCAAAACATCACAAGTATGAATAAAGGGTATTAAGTTAGGAAATTGAAAAAATTGAATAGAATAAATTGAAAAAATTGAAGAAACTGAATAAAGGGTATTCAATTAGGAAAAGAGGAAGTCAAATTGTCTGTCTGCAAGTGACATGATTGTACGTTTAGAAGACCCCATTATCTCAGCCCAAAATCTACTTAAGCTGATAAGCAACTTCAGCAAAGTTTCTGGATACAAAATCAATGTGCAGAAATCATAAGCATTCCTGTATACCTATAACAGACAAACAGAGAGCCAAATCATGAGCAAACTCCCATTCACAACTGCTACAAAGGGAATAAAATACCTAGGAATACAACTAACAAAGGATGCAAAGGACCTCTTCAAGGAGAACTACAAACCACTGCTCAAGGAAATAAGAAAGGACACAAACAGATGGAAAAGCATTCCATGCTCATGGCTAGGAAGAATCAATGTCGTGAAAATGGCCATACTGCCCAAAGTAATTTATAGAATCAACACTATCTCCATCAAGCTCTACCATTGATCTTCTTCACAGAACTAGAAAAAAAAAAAAAAAAACACTTTAAACTTCATAGGGAACCAAAAGAGAGCGCACATAGTCAAGGCAATCCTAAGCAAAAATAACGAAGCTGGAGTCATCACACCACCTGACTTCAAAATATACTGCAAGGTTACTGCAATCAAAACAGCATAGTGCTGTTACCAAAACAGAGATATAGACCAGTGGAACAGAATAGAGGCCTTGGAAGAAACATCATACATCTAAAACCATCTGATCTTTGACAAACCTGACAAAAACAAGCAATGGGGAAAGGATTCCCTGTTTAATAAATGGTGGTGGAAAAACTGGCTAGCCACCTGCAGAAAGCTGAAACTGAACCCCTTCCTTACACCCTACACTAAAATTAACTCCAGATGGATTCAAGACTGAAACATAAAACCTAACTCCATAAAAATTCTAGAAGAAAACCTAGGCAAAACCATTCAGGACATAGGCATAGGCAAGGACTTCATGACTAAAACACCAAAAGCAATGGCAACAAAAGCCAAAATAGACAAATGGGATCTAATAAAACTTAAGAGTTTCTGCACAACAAAAGAAAAAATCATTAGCGTGAACCGGCAACCAACAGAATGGGAAAAAATTCTGCAATCTACCCATCTGACAAAGGCCTAATATCCAGAATCTACAAAGGACTAAAACAAATTTACAAGAAAAAAACAAACCCATTCAAAAGTGGGCAAAAGATATGAACAGACACTTTTCAAAAGAAGACATTTACGAGGCCAGCAAACATATGAAAAAAATGCTCATCATCACCGGTCATTAGAGAAATGCAAATTAAAACCACATTGAGACACCATCTCACACCAGTTAGAACGGTGATCGTTAAAAAATCTGGAGACAACAGATGCTGGAGAGGATGTGGAGAAAAAGAAACACTGTTACACTGTTGGTGGGAATGTAAATTACCACCATTTGGAAGACAGTGTGGCGATTCCTCAAGGACCTAGAAATAGAAATTCCATTTGACCCAGCAATCCTATTACTGGCTATATACCCAAAGGATTATAAATCGTTCTATTATAAAGACACATGCACACATATGTTCATTGTGGCACTGTTTACAATAGCAAAGACCTGGAATCAACCCAAATGCCCGTGAATAATAGACTGGACAAAGAAAATGTGGCACATACACACCATGGAATACTGCACAGCCATAAAAAAGGATTAGTTCATGTTCTTTGTAGGGATATGGATGAATCTGGAAACCATCATTCTCAGCAAATGGACACAGGAACAGAAAACCAAATACTGCATGTTCTTGCTCATAGGCAGGTGTTGAACAATGAGAACACATGAACACAGGGAGGGGAGCATCCCACACTGGGGTCTGTTGTGAGGGGCACTAAGGGAGGGACAGTGGGGGTGGTGGGGAGGTCGGGGAGGGATAATATAGGGAGAAATGCCAGATACGGGTGACGGGGGGATGGAGGCAGCAAACCACCTTGCCGTGTATGTATCTATGCAATAATCCTGCATGATCTGCACATGTACCCCGGAACCTAAAGTAAAATTTAAAAAATCACAAGTACTGCAGAAAGACACACAATCATTGTGTATCAATTTTAATTAATTTTAAAAACACATACAAAAAAATACTAGAAGGAAATAAACCATAGTGATAAATTGTTCTTGTGTTGGTTTTATAGGATTATTTCTTTTGCTTTTCAGCTTGGTCATTTAAATTTTAATATTTTTCTTTTTAAAAATATTATCCATTTTTGGCCAGGCATGGTGGCTCACGCCTGTAATCCCAGCACTTTGGGAGGCCGAGGCAGGTGGATCAGGAGGTCAAGAGATCAAGACCATCCTGGCCAATATGGTGAAAACCCGTCTCTACTAAAAATACAAAAAAATTAGCCCGGTGTGGTGTCACATGTCTGTGGTCCCAGCTACTCGGAAGGCTGAGGTGGAAGAATCGTTTGAACCCAGGAGGCAGAGGTTGCAGTAAGCCGAGATTGTGCCACTGCACTCCAGCTTGGTGACAGAGCAAGGCTCCATCTCAAGAAAAAAAAAAATCCATTTTTTTCAGTTTTTCGTTCCTTGATATTTTTTAATACATTTTTCTATTCAAGAATAAGGTATTTCTCTTCAATTATTCATGTATCATTTATGCCCTTCAGTCATTTTCTCCTTTGGTTAAATTGGTTTTTTACTGCACAAGAAATCTATGACTCAAGTTTCATTATTTTTCATATGCAGTCTTTTCTCAGTATCCAAGGAGGATTGGTTCTAGGAAACCATCAATACCAAAATTTACTCTTCTATAGAATGTCACGGTATTTGTGTATAACCTATACACACCCTCTCATATACTTTAAATCACTTCTAGATTACTTATATACCTAACACAACGTAATACTATGTAAGTAGTTATTTCATAATTATTTCGATTGTATTTTTCAAAATGTTGTAATTTTTAAATTTTTTTTTCTAACTACTTCAATCCAAGGTTGCTTGAATCCATGATGTAGAATCTACAGCCATAGAGGGTTAGCTGCAAATAGAAGGAACTCTGTTTTACCCAATAGTTCTTAATTTCTAGAAAATAATTTTTAACTCAGTTTTAATTTATGAATATAATAAATGGAATAAGTCTTTTCAGTGACTCAATACTTATTCATGCCTACAGAGAGAGTCACATGTGTAAAAAAAATGTTACATTATTAATGAAAAAGATTAAATATATTTACTTTGAAAACATCTGAAAATATTAGCAGTGTTAGTCTGTGGGCAGTGAGATAACGCTAACTTCCTTTGCCTTGCCTGCTTTTTCCCCCACAGTGAACATGTATTATTTTATGGTAAAAAATAAATGGCAAAATTAAATCCTCATTTCAGGTCGAAACCCTCCCAAAGCCTGGGCCAACCGTGATCCCAGCCAGGGTCAGAGAAACAATAGAACTCCCTAGGCCTGAAGCTTCTCCATCACCCATTGCATCCTCCTGAGAGTCTCTGACTTAATACTCTACTTGCAGGCACCAGGCCTTCAGCTTCCTCTTCCTGGACTATTCCCTGGACCTTAATAAGCTCTGGAGCTTTCTCTTCTGGTTCTCAGCCTGGTTCCTACCAGCCCCATTGTCCAGACAGCCATTGTGGGGATCACTGTACAGGAAGTCCAGTAAGCGCAAGAAGCAGGAACCCTCAGACTGGCTCTCTCACTTGGTGCCCGGGCTTCTTGGTGTTGCGCAGGCAGCTAGACCAATAGCTCCACCTACTTTCCCTCCCCTAAGCCCCAGAACCAAGAGCCCGCTGAGCCATCACAGCTCCTGTTCCTGCCAGACCTTTATTAACCATGACAAGGGTTTGGAAAGCCTACGAAACATCATAATCTCTCCTGTCTCCCTGTAGAAGCAAATAGAGTTAAAAGAGGCTGTGAGGGTGGAGTGGTGGCAGATGCGTCCCTGGAGAGCCCGGCTCCAGCCAGCCTTTCTCCCTGAATGTGTCTCCCCCTCTCAGCTCAGATCTTCTTGCAGGAGTCTGGCCAAACCTGCTGAAGAGGAGCTAAAGAGGTGACTGCAAATTGAAATGAACATGCTGCTGAAAAGAATTCAGAGCAGTGACAAATTGCTCTATGGGGCCCCAGCGTATTGCAGACAGCCGAGGACTCTCCCCATGCACCTGAGTATAAATTAGAGATATGCGTTCCTCACCCCTACCTCCTCCTAACCCCCGGAGTACTTCAAAACAGGGACAGTGACCAACCCCAAAGAGGGGGAAGAAATCACTCGAATTAGAGGGAATGTCATTAAAAGATGGCTCTTCGCTAGCTATTCAATCACTAATTGACTTTTCCTCCTCACTTTAATTTTGACGCTGGTGTCCTGATTAATTAACTCTGTCACCAGAGCCCCAGGATGCCACAGAAGGACTCACCAGGAATTTCTTTCTCCGTGTTCCAGCCAGTTTGACAGGTAGGCTCTCCCGGGCCAGCTCCATGGGTAATGACCTGAGCCCATCTTTGTCCCTTGAGGATACTCTGAGACACCTTGTAATTCTCTAACCACTGGCCATGGGGCCCAGCCAGCAAGAGAGCCAGAAAGCCTACATTATTGCTCTCCTTCTCTGACAGCATAATAAATTCCTTTCTCTCTACATTCTTATACGTATAGGAAGTTCATCAGGGAGACTGTGACCAGTGGGAGAGATGGATCACCAGTGTTGTTTCTGGATATGCCACCTGGGAAATCATTTGTTCACTCACTTATTCAGTCACACAGGGACTATTTGCTTATAACTGGGGTGTTCAAAACAAGTATAAATTATGGGTCCTACACATGAGACATTTATGGTTTCAGTTGCAAAGGTGTGATATTCTCTTAAACAAGTCAAGATTTGGTGTTCCGAAGAAAGTCTCTAGGTAAGGGAAGTTCATTTTCTTGGATGTTATGGCCATGTTTCATGGCCATAAAATAGTTGGGGGGGGACAAAAAAATACAATATTTTGAAAAATAATACAATGGCTAATTTTGCCATTCCCCTGGCATATTTGAAAGTGCACTGAGGAACCACAGTGGGGCCACCACCAAGTGGAGCTTTGGAAGAAGACCACAGGTCCAAGTTCTCTGCCTGTGCCTGGCTTTCTCCATCCCCTCTCCTGGAATGAAGGGATAAGGGAGCAGCAGAAACTGTACGTACAAGGAAAGAGAAGCTCCCATTTCACCTCCTCCCCACTCCACCCCACAGAGGAGGAAGGTTGAGCTATGCCGGTTGGTTTGTTTTGCCTGGGCCAAACTGGGACATGGAGCCACACAGCCCTAACAGTGGGATGAGGTCTGCCCCCTGGTCTACACTGCACTGGGGATGCTCAGACAGGGTGCTTCGTATTCCTCTTTCTCTTCAACTTATGTGGCAGAATGATGCCCCGCCCCAAGACCCACTCTCCTTGAGCAAGCCCAACTGTTTTGTCCTCTTCTCTCTCTTCATTCCACATAGGAAAGAAAGATTTCATGACCTGAAGTTGATTTTTTATATAAACAGTGGCTGGTGTGGGGATGGAGAGAAAAACACAAGCCACAAGAGTGACTGCTTCCTACAGACTAACTTACAAAAGCGTTCTAATTTGGGGATGGGGGTCCAGCCTCAGCAGCAATAAAGCACCATTTTGGTTTCCTTTTCCAGTTTTCATCTTACACATCTTTCTCTGGAAGATTCACAAGGGGGAGTGCTGTCATCTCGGCAGGATCTCAGTATTCCAGGGTCTTCTGTCCAAAGGCCTTCCAGGAGTTCCTGATACACTCTACAAGGCAGAGCCTAGGAGACCAGGCTGGGCCCAAATCACTCACCAGTGTGCCTCCTGCTGTGCCCTGTCCTGACAGTGTTTTCAGGGCTCCACCCTAATGCAACTTCCTTGCCATGTGCTCGCCATCTGAGACAACCTTTTCTAGATGACCCAATTTATCTCACCTCTTATTTTTATTCATCTATTTTTAACCTACCTTGGCAATCAACATTAATGCCCTCTGGTAAAACACACACACACACACACACCCCATAATGCCTTTAGTAGCACTTAGAATACTATCTGATCTCCTCACCATAGCCTATGTGGTAGATTATTGTAATGCTAATCTCCACATCTGTTGCTGCTCTCTATGGGAAAATCATACATTCAGATGCCAGTGACATCACACTTGGCTGTGTAATTTGCTTTGGCCACTGAGACTGGCACATTCACTTCCATGCAGACACTTTAAGGCAATTACATGGTTCTACACTTTCGCTTTTCCCTCTTCCAGAACACCAGAAATGTCTCAGATAGGAGCTGTTCCATCTACTTGAGTCCTATAGTGGAGAAAGTGTGTAACTGACTCACAATGGACCTACAGCATGAGTGATAAGTAAACATCTTCATTGCATGCTACTGAAATTCGAGGGTCATTTGTCACCATGTGCTTTAGCCTCATCTCAGCCCTGACCACTTCTCCAACCGCATGTCCTGCTTTCCAACCCCTCACCTACGCCATGCCACACACTCTGACCTTTCTGTAAACACACGAAGCCTGTTCTCACCTCAAAGACTTTGCATGTGCTATTCCCTCTGCCTGGAATGCTTTTCCCTGACATTTTCACCTGGCTGGTTCTTTTCATTATTCAGATCTTGGTTCAAATGTAACCTTCTTAAGAAAGGCCTTTTCTGAACCCATATCTAAGGTGATCTCCCACTCACTCTCTGTCATATTTTCCTGTTTTACTTTGCTTTTGTTCCTGGGTTTGTTTGTTCTCCCTTACTGGAATGACACTTTATGACAGTAGAGACCTTGTTCATCATATTTAATGCTTATCTCCAAACACTAGAAAGCCACCTGATACATAGACACTTAATAAATATGTGTATTCTAAGTGAACCGCTCTCCTAAATTTTAAACCCATTTCAATCTCCAACTGGATTCCTTTTCCTGGAAGTCCGAACACTCAACCAATTTGAAGCACAATTGATCATTCTGTCCTCTCATCCCTTAACTCTACCTCCTCCTCACCCTGTGTTCCCTGAGGGACACTGCCCAAACCAGAAACCCCAGGGAATATTCTCTTCCCCTCTTCCTGACCTCCCCCACCCTCAATCAGTCACCAGGCTGATTTGGCTCTTTAATAAAATCTCTCTCCAATCCACTTCATCTCCATTACCATGCACCTGCCCTCGCTCATACCCTCATCATCCCTTGCCTGGATTATCACAATCTTTGCAGAACAGAGTTCCTTGTTTCCAATTTTCTCCTCTCCCATCTGTGCAGCATAGTGCCACCAGAATTATCTTTCTAAAATCTCATCATGTCACTCCCCTGTTTAGAAGGATTTCAAAGGAGCTGCAGGATAAAGCTTAACTCCTTGGAGGCTGGGCCATACCTTTGCTTTTTCGCTCCTGCCAGCTCCGACTCCCAGAATCTCTCCTACCCGTCTGCCCCTTTTCCCATCCAGCCATGCTGAAGCAGAGCAGCAGGTCCAACATGGGTTGGCATTCATTGTTTCCTCTCCCTGTGATGCCCTGCTCCCTGAACACCCTGCCCTAATTGCTCCCTCCACCAAACACACACACACACACACACTCCCACGGCACCCACCTACCGAGGACTTTCTCTGCTACACAATCTGGATCATCCCAGTCTTCATCACTCCCTTTGTGTAGCCTCTCCTGATCCTCCCTTTCCTCCTCCTGCAAAAATCAGAATGCTCTAATTATGATTGCCATCCTTCTTTCGCCTCCAATGCTTTGCTCAAACTTCTTATCACATAGTTTGGGTACAGGCTTGTCTCCTCCTCAAGTCTGTGTGTTCCTTCAGTGCTCACACAACCTTTCCTGATGGAGCCCCCCAGCATGTCACACAATGCTTGACAGATAGTATGTGCTTGATAAGTCTTGCTCCAGTAAATGGATGGATAAAATAGATGGTATTAGGTATAAGGAGAATAATCGATGGGCTAATGACATGACAAGCTAGAGCACAGGTTTGCGTAATATGACCAGGAGAAAGAATGTAAATGATAGTTAGTGGGGTCAACCTGTAGTCTCATGAACAATTCTATCCTATTGAGCTACCCTGCAAAGTGGATGCTCACCTGGTATAACAGGAAGAGACCCAGGATTTGAGGAGCCCTGTGGACTCATTTGACTCCAGCCCTTGCTTGCACTTCGACCTTGGGTACAGCTCTTAAATGCTCTGGCCCAGCCATTCTTAGCTACTGCAGCTACAGCTTTTCCCCACATGTATCTTACAAGAAAGGCTTTACCAGTGTTGCTCCCATTTTACACATTCTAAAAGAGAAATTAAGTGATGTCCCCAAAACACAATTAGTAAGTGACAACGTGACAACTTGAACCCAGGGTCTGTTTCTAAACTCTGTGCCCTTCTCACCCCGCTAGGTTGACTTTCCCTCAAATGACAGTGGTTGTAAGGAGATTACCTCCCTGTTCCCACAGCCTGTGAAATATTTTGCTTCCAATACGCTCTTCACCCAGGGTTGCCTTTAATCCCTCCTCTCACCTCAGCCCTCAGTCTCCAAGCACCTCTTAGGGCAGAGCCTCTGGGAGAGTGCATCAGGGGCCCTGGCTCCTCGCCTGGGAAATGGAGGCTTCCCTCAAAGTGGAGGCAGTAAGATGCTCAGCACAGCCAGTCAAAAACCCACACTGTGACTTCAGGAAAATCATCTTCCAACTGAATGCTATGTGAGGCCCAAAATAGCCCCTCCAGCCTTTCTGCTTATTTCTTAAATGCAGTTCTTAACCATAATGATGACACCTGTGGGGGAGGGAGAACAGGGATTTAGGCTGAGAGTTGGTTTCATGTCACCTAAAAGGATTATTTCACACCATCAGAAAGATAATTCCCCTCCTACTAGGGGAGAAAGGATTAGGCCTTTCCTTCAGATAATACTTCATGAAAGGATTATTTAAAGATTATAGGACAAAATGGATACATCTGACAACATCTGCTATGGCCAGGTTCTTTGGCTGTCTGCAAAATGGTTGTTATTTATGCAATTAGTACAATGCTTGCTCTGATGCTCATCTAGAGGCTGCTTGCACACCAAAAATCCTGTTGTGAGTTTCCTCCCCCATCTCCTGCCATTGTTAACTAAGACTGACACAAAACGCCAGCACCTCCAGAAGGTCTTCCCTAATCTCTCCATCCAGGAGTGGCTGCTCTTTCCTCCAGACTCATATCTGTCTTTGAAGTTCTTGTCGTGCTCTGCTTTGTGAAGAGGTCTACCGGCCCGAGCCTTCTCCTCCCGGACCAGAGACTTCCTCCCACATTGTCACTCAGCCCCCATCAGGCCTTGCACAGAATACACAGTGAGAAGTGGAAAGCCTCTCTGTGCACCACTGAGCCAGTGGTGGAGGCAGGGTCTTAGAGGCCTCTGCCTGGGGATGCGCTCTGCAGATCTGAATCACACCATATTGCTGTTGCCCACACAAGGGCTTTGGTGGCTGAGAACACATGGTGCTATTTGCCTCCAAGAAACACTGCTGCCCACGGCATCTTGGTCAAATGCCCTGTTACTCATGCTGCTCACTTGTTTTATGGTGAGGCAGTTTGGAGAAAAGTATTGAGGAATGATCCTGGAGTGCTTGTCTGAACGCCTCTTGGGCATGGAACAACAGGAGCAAGTCTGGCCTTACTCAGAGCTCCAGAAAGCAGTCTTCTGAGTCTGCAGAAATCTGTGACTAGCGCCCATGTTTGCTCATACCAATGCCATCTCCAATGGCTACTGACTCTCCAGTCTCTCCCCCACCAATCCTCTCCCAGCCACAGTGAACTAATGCCAGTTCCCAGGCCTCACCCCCTTCCCTGAATCCAGAGTCCGCACACACAGTTTCTTCCGCTTGCACTGCCCTCCCCTCTCCTTCTCCATACCATGAATTCCTCTTACACTCTTTTAGACTCAGCTCAGATGTCACCTCTTCTATACAGCCTTTCCTGATGCTTTTTGGTGGATTCAGGGCACCCTTATTTTCCCAGTATCCATTGTCTGAGTGCCTAAGACTGTGAGGTATAGAAATGCAAAAAGCACCATAATCTGACAACATCCACTAATAAATGGCCACTCATAATAAATACTCGATTAACAAATAATTTATTGAGCACCCATTTTGCTCCAGGCCCTGATCACAACAATGAATCGAATACAAATTTCCTCACCCTGGTGCAGCTTGCATTCTAGGGAGGAGGGGGAGAAGGGACATGGAAACACAATAACCATAAAAATGAGTAAATGATGTAATATGTTAGAAGTTGATAAGTGTGTGCCAAAAGAAAAAACAGCAGAGCAAAGTAAACATTATGGAGAATGTTAAGGAAGGTAGGGAAAGGGTGGTCAGGACAAGCTGCATTAAGAAGGTGAGATTCGGCCAGGCGCGGCAGCTCACACCTGTAATCCTAGCACTTTGGGAGGCCGAGGTGGGCATATCACAGGTCAGGAGATCAAGACCATCTGTCTAACATGGTGAAACCCCGTCTCTACTAAAAATACAAAAATTAGCCAGGCGTTGTGGTGCGTACCTGTAGTCCCAGTTACTCAGGAGGCTGAGGCAAGAGAATCGCTTGAACTGAGGAGGTGGAGGCTGCAGTGAGCCAAGATTGTGTGACTGCACTGCAGCCTGGGTGACAGAGCAAGAATCCATCTCAAAAAAATAAGTCAATAAAAAGGTGAGATTCAACCAAAGAATGAAAGAGATAAATGAGGAGCCCAGCAGATGTCAGTAGCCAGAACATTCCCTTCATGGTACATTAGAGCAGGCATCAGTGAGCTGTGGCCTGGGGGTCAAATTCAGCCTGCCATGAATTTTTAGATGACCCACCAGCTAAAACTGGTTCTTCCATGTTTAAACAATTGGCAGAAATCAAAAGAAGTGTAATATTTTATAACATATAAAAATTACATGAAATTGAAAATTCAGTGTCCATAAATAAGGTTGTGCTGGAACACAGCCACACTCATTCCTTTGTGTATTGTCCATGGCTGCTTTTGCACTGCAACGGCAGAGCTGAATAGCTGGGAAGGAGACCCTATGGCCCACAGAACCTAAAATA
Source organism: Sapajus apella (assembly GCF_009761245.1). Lineage (NCBI taxonomy): Eukaryota > Metazoa > Chordata > Mammalia > Primates > Cebidae > Sapajus > Sapajus apella. The sequence continues at coordinate 9,649,563 of NW_022436947.1, forward strand.
TTTGCTATCTGACCCTTTACAGAAAAAGCATAGAGCAAAGGCCCCAGGGAAGAAGCAGGAATAACAAGGAGAAATTGTGGCTGCAGCGAACAGGAGGGATGGATGGGAAAGACAACACAATGGGGACAGTTTAGGGAAGGCGAGCAGATCATAGAAGGTCTTTTAGACCATTTAGTTTTAACCTGGGCAATGGTGAGCCATGGAGAGATTTGGATTAGAGGAGTCCCATTGTTTGACTTATTTTTAAGAGAATGGGTTTGGCTGCCCTGTCGGGAATAGGCTACTATGTTAATGGGCTATTGCCATTATTCAGGAGAGAAAGGATAGGGGCTCAGGCAAGGGTGGTGGTGCTCAGTGTGGGTGATAAGTGCTCCAATTATGAGTATGTGTTGAACATAGAGCAAATAGAATTTCCTGATGGTTTGAATTTAGGAGGTGAGAAAGAGAGAGAGATCGAGTACTCTAAGACTTGGGCATGAGCAATGGAAAAGTGGACCAGGCACAGAATCCCATTCTAGCATGCTAGGTTCGAAGTGTCTGATAGACATGACAGGGGTGATGTCTAATGGCAGTTGGTATATGAGTCTAGAGTTCAGAAGGGAGTCCTAGCTGAAGACATAAATTTGAGAGCTGTAAGCATAAAAATGGTATTTTGATCTCCAAGGAAAAAAAAAGAAGAGGACCAAAGACTGAGCCTTGGACAGACCATCTTTAAGAAGCCAGAGAGAAAGGGAGGAAGCAGCAGAGTAGACAAAAAGGAGTGTCCAGTGAAGTGGGTGAAAACAAGACCACAGAGGTGTCTGGCAGCCAGGCGGAAAACCTGTACCCACCTGATGGATCTGTACAGGGGAAGAACCTGTATCCAGGAGGCGGGAGTGACTATCTGTGCTCAATGCTGCTGCTGTGTAAGTAGGATGAGAACAGAGCGGTGACCACTACGTTTAGCAACATGGTGACATGGAAGAGCTCTAAACGCACAGACTTAGTGGGGAGACTGGAGTCAGAACTGACTGAACAAGAGAGAATGGGGAAAAGAGGAATTGAGGACAGTAGCTCTGGACAACTCTTTTGAGATTTACTGCAAAGAGGAAGAAAGAAATGGAATGTCAGCTGGAGAGGAAGGGCATGTTGATGAGAATGATCTAGTAGAGAGTGCAACATTGATGCCAGGGTAGAAAGGAGGGTTACTGCAGAGCAGGCGAGGCTGGAAGGAGCTAGTGCACCCATGCATAGACCATGGGAAATCCTCGCTCCCTGTGTAATTCCAGCACCCATCCATGCTCATGCTCACCACATAAGGGGCTTCATGTCACTCTGTTCAAATTTATTGATTTATTCATTCACTCCACTGACTTTCATTGTATGGCCTCCACGTAGACCTGGTTCTGTTCTAGGCACTCGGGGTACACACCAGGAAGCAAATCTGATGGTCTCTGTTGTCTTGTAGGTTACACTCTAGTGGAGAAGGTGGTAGGGTAACTGAACATCCTATGTCCAATAGGCTCAGAAAATAGGGACATTTAACGTCTCCTATCGTGAAAGTCCATAGTTATGCAATTATTCTGGTCTTAATCAGAATGCATTACCACTTTCTACTTATCTATCTCTACACTGACGGTGATGTTCTTTAAAGGTATAATATTTATAACTCCAACACCCACTACTAAAGTTTGACACAGGAAAGGAAGATTTAAAACATTTGAGTGAATACATAAGACCCAAGAGACAGAGAAATCCTCTCTTGAAATTCCTGTACAATATTGAGCCATGTGAGCTACCAAGCTACACTTTCAAATGCAAAACGTTGCTGTAATGTTTAACACCTTTGCAAACAGTTATCCACGCTGAAGCATGAATCAGGTTCCTCAGATACCTTTGGTTAAAGAGCAACCAGCTAAGAATGACTGTTTCTTATGAATTGGATTTTTGCATGAAGTAAGAGGAAGCTGAGATCTGGGAAGGATAATTTAGAAACTGAGGCACCAGGTAACATAGGACTAGATGTCCTGACCCAGTAGTTGGTCCTGGTGATAACATGAGGGCACCAAATACCGTTGGAGGGGAATTTGGATGGGGAAGACACAAGTTTGGAGCTCAGAGAGGAGAAAAGAAGTAAAGAGCTCCTGAATTTGAGGACACAGCTTAACTGAGGCAGGGCCACTGAGAGTCCCCCAATCCTGCACAGCTGACTCAGTGGGGGCCTGAGGCTGATTGTCCTGAGCTGCATCCCAAGCACTAGAGGGGCTCCTGACACAAGTCAGAGCCCTCTCTCCAGGTTCGGGAAACAAAGCTTCTCATTACAAATCACTCTTTCCAATTGTTTTAATTAGGAGGCCGTCTACCTCTGATTAATTTTCTACTCTTGCAGACCTCCCATCGGTATGTATATCTGGCATCATGCAAAAGCTGCTCATCTCCAAATGACTTGTGATCTTTCTTTCTGTTTTTCCCTTTTGTTTAGAGACAGGGTCTCACTCTGTCACCCGGGCTGGAATGCAGCGGCACAATCAGATCACTGTGGCCTTGAACTCCTGAGCTGGAGTAAGCCTCTCTCCTCAGCTTCTCAAATAGCTGGGACTACATGCCATGTATGTTGTTTTTTTAATTTTTTGTAGAAATAAGGGTCTCTCCATATTGCCTAGGCTGATCTCAATCTCCTAGCCTCAAAAAAAAATCCTCCCACCTGAGCTTCCCAAAGTGCTGAGATTATAGGTGGAGACACTGCACCCAGCCTATATTTCTGAAGACAGGCTGTAAAGGAGACTAATCAAGAAAGCAACTTTACAGCAGCCAAGAGGGTGCAGAAATTGATATTTGATCTTACTCTTATTTCTGAGTCATGTTCTTGCTTTCTATTTTTAAAATAAGAGTTCTAAATAGTTTAAAGTAGGTGGAATCATTTTTACATTGTACTTTCTGGGCTTGTATATAGAGTTAACTTATAAGTTGAGATCTCGTCATGCTGCTGATTTCCACACAAGATCATGTCACCCTGAACCCATCTGACTAGGGAGTTAATTGCTGAGGCCACCAAAGGAGCTCATTATCCTAAGATTTAAACTATGACCATGCTGTTTGGATACCAAGGAGGGCCACCTCATAGCTGATGAGGTGTGGGGCAAGACAGTGATCAGAAGACCCAACTAGGTCTGAAGCCACCTCCACCATTACTACTTGTGTGACAGACCCAGGGTTTGTTTCTGGATTTTTTTTATCATTGTAAAATATATATTACATAATACTTATCACTTTAACTATTTGTAAGTATACAATTCAGTGGTACCATATTCACAACACTGTATTAGCATCACTATGATCTATATCTAAAACTTTTTAATAATCTTCAACAAAAACTCAGTATTCATGAAACAATAACTCCCCTACCTCCCTCCCCTGATTCCTGATAAACTCTAGTCTACTTTCTGTTTCTGTGAATTTGCCTATTCTAGGAACCTCATATAAGTAGAATCATACAATGGCTGTATGTTGTAGTTTGTATCTGGCTTATTTCACTTAGCATAATGTCCTCCAGGTCCACCCATGTTGTAGCATGTGTCAGAATTCATCCTTTTTAAGGATGAATAATATTCCATTGTGTGAATAGACCACATGTTGTCTATCTATTCATCTGTCAGTAGACACCTGGGCTATGAACAATGCTTGACTATTGTGAAGAATGCTGCTATGAACACTGGGGTACAAGTATCTGTTCAAGTCTCTGCATTCTGTTCTTTTAGATATGTACCTGAGTGGAATTTCTGGGTCATATAGTATTAAATAGTACTATGTTTAATCTTTTGAGGAACTTCCAGACTTTTCTATTGTGGCAACATCATTTTATTTTATTCTATTCTGTTTTGTTTTTACTTTTATGTGAGACAGAGCCTCACTCTATCACCCAGGCTGGAGTGGGCTGGATGTTGGCTCACTGCAACCTCTGCCTCCCAGGCTCAAGCAATTCTCCTGCCTCAGTCTCCCGAGTAGCGGGAATTTACAGGTGTGCCCCCACGCCCGGCTACTTTTTGTATTTTTAGTAGAAACAGGGTTTCACCATGTCGGCCAGGCTGGTCTCAAATTCCTGGCCTCATGATCCACCCACTTCAGCCTCCCAAAGGCAGCACCATTTTATATTCCTATCAAAATGCACAAGGATTCCAATTTCTCCATTATCTCATCAATACTATTTTCTGTTGTTGTTTTAATAATCATCCTAGTAGGTGTGAAGTGATATCTCATTGTGGTTTTGATTTGCATCTCCCTTAATAGCTGATGATGTAGAGAATCTTTTCTGAACCCATTTTTGAATATCTAAAAAATAAGTGTATTCGTCCATTTTCATGCTGCTGATAAAGACATATACAAGACCGGCTAATTTATAACTAAAAAGAGGTTTAATGGACTCACAGTTCCATGTGGCTGGGAAGGCTTCACAATCATGGTGAAAGGTGAAAAGGCATGTCTTATATGGTGTCAGGCAAGACAGAATAAGAGCCAAGCAAAAGGGGCTTCCCCTTATAAAACCATCAGATCTTGTGAGGCTTATTCACTACCATGAGAGCAGTACAGAGGAAGCTGCCCTCATGATTCAATTTTCTCCCACCAGATCCCTCCCACAAAATGTGGGAATTATGCAATTCAAGATGAGATTTGGGTGGGGGCACAGCCAAACCATATCAATAAGGATTACAAATATCTGCTTGCCTCAGGAATCAGTGGGAAGGGTAGCTAACACAAGAGATATGAACAGATTTGCAACACTCTATGTAAGTTATTAATAAGATGATGCTCCCACATGAGGCATTGATTTATGTCTTTTACCCCAAGGTCTGGATGCTTTCACACAACAGTACAACTGCACAATGCAGAAAGGTGGTGAGAGATGACAGATACTTTGTTTTCACTGCAGTCCTCGCCACTTTCACAATTTCAATTATTGAGGGAGGAAGTGCTGATGATGCCCTCTCACTGGTGTTTTCCAGCTATTTATGGGGCTCCTAACCTGAATGTTATCTGCCTCCCTTAGTTGCTGCTCCAAGGCTATGGAATGGAAGTGGATCTTAAAATGATTTCAGTTTTTTCTAAGCACACCTATGTGTGGATTTGACCTTGTGGTTTTAGAAGTCCTAAGCCACCATTATCAACCCAACACTCTGGCTACATGAACCAATAAGAGTTCATATTCTAGTTTATGAGGCCAAAGTAACAGTAATTACTCGAATTTCACTGGCTACAGCTCACTTAGAGGCTCAGAACCCTGTCAAATGCCTCCTGGCAAGTGTTTTGGAAATACTGTCACCCAAGAATCATCCACCCCATGCCCCAGAACCCCCTATGGTGCTTTGACTAGGTAAAGTCGAATATCCCACTCCTCTATTGTGGATGCCTAAGAACCCAAGCAATGCCCCTGACCTCAAAGCCCTTTTGGAGAACTGACACATGGGGTCTTCTGTCCACACCTCCATTTCTCACAGACCCCAGTCTATGGGTCAGGGAGGGACAGGCACCAGCTCTCTCCTACAACTGCCTCCCTCCTACTTGGGCTCCTCTGGCCCCTCTGCCCTTACTCATACACTCTACTCTGCCTACAGTGGCCCCTTGACCCACCTCCATTCTAGAAAGGCCAGCTAGGAATGCCACAGGGACACACAAAAGCCAGGATCACAGGTTCCAGAGTCAAAGCCACCTGGGATTCAGTCACAACTGCACTTTTTGAGCCTATTTTTTAATATCTAAAAAATAAGGGTATTTGTCCATTTTCACGCTGCTGATAAAGACATACATGAGACTGGCTAATTTATAAAGAAAAAGAGGTTTAATGTACTCACAGTTCCATGTGGCTGGCAAGGCCTCACAATCATGATGAAAGGCAAAAAGGCACATCTTACATGGTGGCAGGCAAGACAAAATGCGAGCCATGTCTTTATGAAGGGGAAACCCCTTATAAAACCATCGGGTCTCATGAGACTTATTCAGTACCACGAGAACAGCATGGAGGAAACTGCCCCCATAATTCAATTATCTCCCACCAGATCCCTCCTACAACATGTGGTAATTATGGGAGCTGCAATTCAAGATGAGATTTGGGTGGGGACACAGCCAAACTAGATCAATAAAGATATCAAATATCTACTCTGCTTGCCTCAGTAGTTGGTGGGAAGGGTAGTGTCAATTTACCACTTATCACTTACAAACTCTATGACCTTGGCCATGTGACTTAACCTTCATAGGCCTCTGTTTCCTCAAATGTGAGCTGGAAATAAGCATGCCTTTTTTTTAATGGAGTCAGATTGAGAATTAAAGGAGACAATGTGTAGAATGCATTTAGGATAGCAACAGGTATATGGTATGGTGCCATAAATGTTACCTAGGTTTATTTTTATTTTTTTCTTGCAGTTGCTACATGACTAAATCCAACCAATTTTTATCACTTTCATCGCTAATATCTCAGACTAAGTCCCCAGCATCTGATGCCAGATTTCTATGAGCCTCCTTACTTTATTTCTGCCTCCCTGTGGTGAACCAGCACCGAGCAAACAGAACAAGTCTCTCCAGATGTGTATCCAGTCATGTCTATCCTTTGCTTGAAACTCTCACCACATTACATTCAAGCCAGCCTGCTCCCCATGCCCCTTCCTGGTCCTGAAACATCTCCCCAGCCTCTGCTCACCTGCCCTGGCCATCTTGCTTTTTCCAGGGACACTATTATCTGCCCTCCTTCACAGCCTTTACACCTGCTGCCTGGAAGATGTCTGTATCCTTTAGGCCTCTGCTCAAATGTCACCCCTTTGTCCTTCCTTGTCCACTTTATCTACAATAGGCATCCCTCTCCCAGTGGTACTCTGTCTCCTTAGCCTGCTTTAATCTCTCCCTGCTGCTTACACCGTATGACATAATACTAGCAAAGTGTGTATTTGTTCATTAGCCACCTAAACTAGTAGTCTCCTAGAGGTATTCCCTATCTTTTTAACCTGCTTCATTTGTCTTCATAGTACTTACCATCACCAGATATATTATTCATTTATGTTTTAAAAATATTATTTATAGGCTGAGCACGGTGGCTCACACCTATAATCCCAGCACTTTGGGAGGCAGAGGCTGGTGGATCAACTGAGGTCAGGAGTTCAAGACTAGCCTGACCAACATGGTGAAACCCCAGCTCTACTAAAAATACAAAAACTAGCCAGGTGTGTGGCACGTGCCTATAATCCTAGCTACTCTGGAGGCTGATGCAGGAGAATCACTTGAACCTGGGAGGCAGAGGCTGCAGTGAGCCGAGTTTGTGTCATTGCACTCCAGCTGGGCAACAAGGGAGAAACTTCATCTCAAAAAAAAAAAAAAATATATATATATATATATATATATATATATATATTTGGCCAGGCGTGGTGGCTCACACCTGTAATCCCAGCACTTTGGGAGGCCAAGGCGGGTGGATCGCCAGAGGCCAGGAGTTCAAGACTAGCCTGACCAACATAGTGAAAACCCATCTCTACTAAAATTACAAAAAATTAGCCAGGCATGGTAGCTACTCGGGATGCTGAGGCAGGAGAATCACTTGAACTTGGGAGGCGGAGGTTGAAGTGAGCCGAGATTGCACCATTGCACTCCAGCCTGGGCAATAAGAGCAAGACTCCATCTCACAAAAAAAAAAAAAAAAAAAAAAAAAATTACAGTCTCTCTGTCTCTATTAGAATGCACACTCCTAAGAATAGGAACCTTGTTTTATCCACTTTCCTAACTTCAGTGCCTAACCAGTGGCTTTTATGTAACAGGCATTCGGGAAACATTTGCTGCCTCAGTGCATACGTCCATGGCACTTTCAGTCTTCTTTCTGAAACACAAGTCGCCTCTCTGGATCCAGCAAGGAAGGCAGGCCCCATATCCTTGTCCTCCACATCCCAGTTGCCCTAAATGTGAGAAGCCAGGGGCTGGTTCTCCACTGTGTTGGGAAGACCCTCTAAACTCTGGGCACCAGCAATACATGTTCATTTAAACTCAACACGGCTGCTACAGAAGAGCTGGTGAGAACATTCACTGTTTGTTTGGTGCTCCAAGTTCGCAGAACACAGACATGTACTTTCTCCCCAGGGGCTCCAGTCCAGCCCTCACACGCAACCTCCGCTGGGCAGGGGATGACTGAGCAGACAGCAGCCATGGACCAGAGGGCCTTTCCCTGGAGTCGGGAGAGCCCACTGTGGCAAGAGGGGCAGAGGCCACAAGGCTGCCTGTGACCTCTCTCAGCTCAGGACCAAAATGCCTGCCACCCTCCTCCCATCTCAAATCCAAGAAGCTGCTCTTGGATTTGGTGTCAGTTCTCCTCTTCCAGGGATACCACAGGACTGTGTCCTTCCCTCCTGGCCAGTTCAGACCTCTTCATCCTCTCCATGTCAAGCTATCCACACAATGCATTCATTTAAGTCACTATTTTAAGTCCAACAAATTGCTACTTCTCTGTGTGGTAATACATATATAACATGCAGTTTGCCATTTTAACTATTTTGGAGTGTACAGTTCAGTGGCATCACAGACATTCATGTTGTGCCACCATCACCAACATCCATCTCCAGAACATTTTCGTCTCCCCAAACAAAAGCTCTGCCCCATTAAACAACTCACCATTCCTCCCCTCTCCCAGCAGCCCCTGGCAAATGCAATTCCACTTTGTCTCTATGAATTTCACTACTCTATGTACCTCATATGAGTGGAATCACACAGTATTCATCCTCTTGTGTCTTAGCACAATGTCCTCAAAGTTTTATCCATGTTGTAGCATGTATCTGAATTTCCTTCCTTTTTAAGGCTGAATATTTTAATGCATGGATATGCCATATTTTGCTTATCCATTCATCCATTCATTGACTTTTGGCTATCTGAATAATGTTGCCATGAACACTGGAGCATTAAATACCTATTTAAGTCCCTGCCTTTAATTCTTTGGGGTATATATGCAGAAATGGAATTGCTAAATCATATGGTAATTCTAGGTACTGCAAGATTTTTTTGAGAAACGGCTATACTGTTTTCCATACTAGCAGCACAGTATTACCTTCCCACCAGCATTGCGTAAGGGTTCCAATATTCCCACACCCTTACCAACACTTGTTATTTTCTGCCTTTCTTGTTTGTTTATGGTGGCCATCCCTAATGGGTGTGATATGGCATTTCTCATTGTAGTTTTAATTTGCATTGTCCTAAGGATTAGTGATGTTGTATTAGTCTATTTTGCATTGTTATAAATGAATATCTGAGGCTGAGTAACTTATAAAGAAAAGAAGTTATTTGGCTCATAGTTCTGCAGTCTATAAAAGCATAGCACCTGCATCTGCTCAGCGTCTGGTGAGACCTCAGGAAGCTTATAATCATATGATCATGGCAGAAAGCAAAGGGAGAGCTGGCACATCACATGGCAAGAGAGGGAGCAAGAGTGAGAGAGGGAGGGGAGCCATGCTCTTTTAAACAACCAGCTCTCACATGAACTCATAGAGTAAGAACTCACTCATTACCATGAGGACAGCACCAAGACATTCATGAGTTATCTGCCCCTATGACCCAAACACCTCCAACTCAGCCTGCCTCCAACACTGGCAGTCACATTTCAACATGAGATTTGGAAGGGACAAAACATCCAAACCATATCAGATGTTGACCCTCTTTTTCACATGTTTATTGGCCATGTAAATTGCCACTTTACTCTTGTAAGAAAAACCCTAACAAAATTGCTTACAGTCTAACAACCTACAGAAATACAGAAGACTTACAGTCTAACTTGGCCCCACCGAACACATCTGGCTTGGTTTTGTTCTTCCAGCTTCACAAATCTCTCTCCTAATCCAAAAGAGTTGCTATAACAGATCTTCCAGGACTTTGCATTTCATCACACAGCATAGAGCCTCTCAATACCTGACCTGATTGTTGCTTCCTTTTCTGATTCCCAGAACATAACCCAAAATCTCTTCAAATGTCTTCCTTGAGGCATCTCAAGCGTAGCCCATCCAATCTGCCTCTCTCTTATTGTTCCACTTGTCACTTCCTCATTCATTATATTCAGCTGTGACAGCTGTTTGCCTCTTTCATCAGTGCCTTTTTCACAACATCTACCTCCTCATTTCCCACTCTTACTCTTTAAATCAGTTCAATCTTGTTGGTCTTCCTCATTTGAGCACATCTGCTCAAATTTTCCAGTTTGTTCAGCTCTGTGGTCAGATCCAGTGTCTACTCTCTGCCCTTGATCTCTCAGCCTCATTTAGCTGAGGCAACAATACCCTCCTTACTGACACAAGTCGACCTGCCCTTGGGTTTCCTTCACTTCACAGTTTTCTTAACAAGTATCTCTCTCTTTTTTTTTTTTTTTTTTTAGACAGAGTTTCATTCTGTCATTCAGGCTGGAGTGCAGTGGTGCGATCTTAGGCTCACTGCAACCTCTGCCTCCCGGGTTCAAGCAATTATCTGCCTCAGTCTCCTGAGTAGCTAGGATTCCTGGTGTCCACCACCATGCTCAGCTAATTTTTGTATTTTTAGTAGAGACAAGGTTTCACCATCTTGGCCAGGATGGTCTTTGAGCTCCTGACCTTGTGATCTGCCCGCCTCAGCCTCCCAAAGTGCTGGGATTACAGGTGTGAACCACCACGCCCATCCAATAAGTATCTCTTCTTTATATGTCCTCCAAATGTTAGCATCTCACAGGACTCAGCCTGCATTCTTCTCTCTACACTGTCTCTTCCTAGGTGGTATATATACATTCCCACTGTTTTCAATATTAGCCATAGTTTGATGACCCCCACAAATTTAGAGCTATAATTCACATCCCTCCTCTGAGTTTCAGACTCACGTATACAACTGCCTCCTTAAAATGTTCCACTTGGATAGTCCATAGGCACTTCCAAGTTAATAAATCAAGTGCCCAATCCTCGATTTTGCCCCTCAAATTCTCAGCCTTCTCCATCTCTATAAATGGTACCACTATCCACACAATTGCCTGAATAAGAAAACAAGGCTGTCTCTTTAATTCCAATCTCTCTTGCCCCAATTCAATCCATTACCAACACTTGTTTCTACCTTCAAAATATTTGACTTCATCCACTTCCCTTCTGTTCCAAACACTTTGACCCACACTATCAGCATCTTTCAAATAGATGACCATGATGGTCTCCTCATTGGATGTCTCAACCTCTGCTCTTTACCCCTCCAATCCAGTATTTCCGTAAAAATCAGTTAAGGGGCCACCCCTCCTTAAACCATTTAATGACTTCCCATTGTGCCTCAAATACAATACAAATGTTTCATCATAGATCAGTAAATCCTAAACGATCCAATCCCTGCCTACTGTTCCACACTCATCTTGGCTGCTGTCTCCTCCCCACTGTACTCCAGCCACCCCGGCCTCCCTTCCCCTTGAGCAGACAGCACTTCCCACCTCATGGGCTTTGCTTGCTCTCATCCTTTTGCACAGCAATGCATGTCCCCACCTTTCCCATGGCTAGCTCCTTTTCATCCCTCAAAACTCAGTTAAATGTTCCCTTTCTAAGGCCACTTCACTAATAATTACCTGTATTTTCTATTTCTACACTCTTGTAATTGCTTTCATAACACATGTTACAACTTGTGTTCTGTGGATCATCTTAAAATATTTTTTACACCTTCTTAGTGTCAGACACTATGCTAGGCCCAGGAAATGCAATTGTGAGCAACATGTGACATAGCTCATAATCTCCTGGAGTTTTCAGTGCAATATATAAACATTTTAGTGTAATATGCAAACACATATTAATTGTTTAAAGGATCACAAGTGTGGGTGTATAATATAAAGTGACATGAGTACTAGGAAGACATTTCTATTTCAGAACATAATTAAGCTAGTGCTTGACTGAGATGCTGGTTGTCTTCCCCTGGAGAAGTGAGACTTCAGCTGGCATCTGAAGGACTAGCAGGGGCTAACCAGGCAAAGGGAATGAGGTAGAATTCCAGGCAGAAGGAAGGACTTGTGCAGTGACCCTTCAGCAGGAGGGAGAAAAGCGCTGGCAAGGCCAAGTTGGCAGCTGCTCAGAGAAAGAAGTGGAGGGTGGTGCATGATGAGGCTGGAGAGTTAGGCCACGCAACACCATGCCAGACCTTGTAGACCATGATAAAAAACTTGGTCTCCTCCCAGGAAAAAAAGGAAGCTGTTCAAAGTTGTAAGTAGGAGGGGTGTGGGAGGTAAGGAGTCACATGATTATATTTGCTTTTTAGATTATTTCAACTACACACTGGAAAACAGTTTGAAGAGACAATAGACATTCCACAAAAGCAGTAAGTCAGCTTTTATGGTGGTCTGGGGGAAAATGATGGGAGCTTGGATTGGGGGAGTGTCAGGGGAAATAGGAAGAAGTGGGTAGATCGGGAAGATATTTAGAAATCAAATCAATATGAATTTGAGATGGATTAAATATAGATAGTGAAGAGAAACGAATTTTCAAAGATAACCCTTAGATTTCTGATTTTAAAAACTGAATGGATTATAGTGTCACTCACTGAAACAGGGCAAACTGAAAACGACAAACAGAAAATTAGACATGAACCAGCCAGAGGTTCCCAGGGGAGCATCATACATTTGATCTTACACACTCTGCGTTTGAAATGACTTTGAGAAATCCAAGTAGAAATGTAGTAGGATTCAGAACAGTAGTGATTTAGCACAGAGGGGTCAAGCACCCACAGGAGAGGTGTGAGCTGAAGATATAACTTCAGGATACACTGATATATATATCAGCGTGGTTTTTTTCTTCTTAATTTTGTGGGGCAACTCATTGGTGAGTCATGAAACCCATTTTACAGGTCCTGAAGAATAGATGTGAGTATTGCCTACTTTTGATTTGTTTTTTTATGTATGTACGCATGTATTGGGTCCCCGTGTAAATATCTATTCTTACTATAGGGTCATGTTATTTAATAAAAACAACATGAATGCTACTGGTGGAGATGAAGATCAAACTGTGGGTGTGGATGGTCACCTGAGGTGAGAGGTTAGATTAAGATGAGAAGAGAACAGAGGACTAAGCCCCGAGGAACCCCAGAAACTACCGACTGACCAGAGCAGGATGAGCCTGCAAGGGAGAATGAAGACAAGACACTCCCTGAGGAAACCAGGAGCATGCAGTGTCCCTGCACCAGGGGTAGAGACTGTTCTATAGGGCAGTGGACCCCAACCTTTTTGGCACCAGGGACCAGTTTTGTGGAAGACAGCATCAGGCATTAGATTTTCATAAGGAGCACGCAACGTACATTTCTCTCATGTGCAGTTCATGACAGGGTTCTTGCTCCTATGAGAATCTGATGCCACTGCTGATCTGACAGGAGGCGGAGCTCAGGCGGTAATGCTGGCTCCCTCTGTCACTCACCTCCTGCCATGCAGCCCTGTTCCTAACGGGCCACAGACTGGTAACAGTCCATGGCCTAGGGGTTGTGGACCCGTGCTATAGGGAAGCAGTGATGATTAGCAACAGCAGCTACAAGGTCAAGTAAGATAAAAACTGAAAAATGCCTACTGAATCCTTAGATACCTCAGAAAAAGCCATTTTGGTGGAGTCATGAGGATGGAAACCAGAATAGCATGGGTTGAGGGTTGGGAAGTAGGGAAACTGAGGCAAAGAGCACAGACAACTTCTCTGTAAGAACCTGGTGGAACAGGAGGAGAGAGCAGTATGGTAGTAGCCATGATTGCTACCATGTTGGTGGGGCCAAGAGTGCTGCTGGGTGTTTTATTTTGTTGTGTATGTCCTATTAGCTTAAGCTGTAAACACGTGACAACGTTTAATAATCATCGGAATGACCTGATTGAGACAAAATATGTTAAATGTGCAGGAAAAAGGAGGAATATTTTGTAGTCACAACTCCTGAGAGAAAGAGGGGAAAATGGGAAGGTAGGTTTTAGAGCACAGATGGGCTGCTTGACCTTAGCTAGGTCAGCATAGATACATAGATGAGACATGGAGGAAGTTCCTTTTTGGTAGCTCCAGTTTTACTGTGAATGAAGATTTTTAAATCAATGCCATCCACCAGAGCCTTCTGCAGTGATGGTGATGTTCTCTGTGCTATCCAATATAGTAGCCACTGCCCACATGTGGCTATTGACACTTGAAGTGTGGCTAATGGAACAAGAAATTGAATTTTTAACTTTCTCTAATTTAAATGAGTATGAATTTATGGGGGCTGCTACATTAGACAGCACAGGCTCAAGACCAAATGCAGAGGTAGTGGCAGGGCACAAGTGGAGGAGAATAGAAAGAGTTTGAAGTGGTCATCCCAGAAAGCGAAGGGAGACGCATAGGAGGACCGCAGGAGAAATCTGAGCCACCTTTAAACACTGGCGATGAATTTATGGTGATGTCAATCCACCCTGTGGTGTAACTTTCTCCAGCATCATTCATTTGCTGTGTTGCTAGTACCGAGAAAAGGAACAAAAGAGTTCACGCAGGTTTTGCTTTTTTCATTGAGATGATGAAAAGATGATGAAGGTCAAGGGAACCTAGGGAATGGGTTAGAATATCTTAGAAAGCATGGACCTTGAACCAAAACCACAGAAACAAGCAGATGAAATAGAGGATGTCCAATTGGAAGAGTTAGCAGTCGAGGACCCAGATGAAGATGAAGCAGTGTCATAGGAGAAGCAGTCTAAGAATAAGCAGGAAAGGGAACAGAAGACACCATAGGGTGTTTATTCACTCATCAAATATTCACTGAGCACTGAACAAGTGTCAGGCTCTATTCTGAGTACTAGAAATGTAGCAATGCACAAAGAGGTCAGAAATCTCCGTCTCAATGGAGCCAACATTCTTGTTGGAGCAAGACAGACAAAATAAAATATATATTGCATCCATGACTATTGCTAAAGAGGAAAAATTAAAAAGGTAAGCAAGCTAGAAACTTTCAGTGGCTCAAATTTTGTGATAAGGTAGCCAGGGAAGGCATCACTGAGGTCTTTGAGTAAAGATCTAAAGAAAGAGTACCAGTTATGAATTGATGGCCTCTTGCCTGCCAATCCACTCCTTAATAGCAGCTCTGCAACAGTGGGGATGAGCCCTCTTAGTATTGCTCCTTTGCAGTTAGCACAATATTAAGCTTTGTCACTGGAATGTTGGGGGTGGGAGTGGACACTGCAGGAGGAAGGCACTTCTGTTCCTAGTTCTGGTGTGTTCATTTAGTCAAACTGTAGCAGGGGTGTTGTGTTGTTTGTTTGTGTAGCTCCCTTGTGGCACCAGCATGAGCACCTTCCCACAGGTAGCTTCCTTTGACATCCTTCGGGTAACTTCGCAATGGAAATCTGATGGTGGAACACCTCCTGTGAATGGCCTCCTCAGGCTTTGCAGCCGATGTCAAAGGCTTGGTCATTCTTGCCTGGCTTCACAGTGCCCTTGCAGACAGATTGCACTGAGTTCTGAGGAGAAGTACCTCTATGTGGATGGCTTTTCCCTAGAGCTCCAGATGGTGGACTTTCAGTGATTCCTGCCAGCCTTGTACCTCACTGAGTTTATCTGACATGCTGCAAGTCATAGACACTCTCATTGAGGTCTGGATCTCAGTTCTAGAACTGGTGGCTGCTCCCTATATCTACTATTCTTAACATTCTTCAGCATTCTCTTTACCACTTAGTTACTTACTTTACCCATCTCTTCCTTACTCTAGCAATCCCTGATCACTCTTATCCCCTGTTAATAATGATTTACACTTAATTGTCTGTTTACATTATTACATGACCTGTCTCCTGATTGGACCCTGACCGATACAAGATGTAATGGGATGTACCATGTGGTTATCTGAGGATCTCAGGAAAGAGTGTTCCAGGTGGAGGGAACTGAAATGCAAAGGCTGTAAGACAGTAGAATTCATGGGCAGAGCGGATGGACTAGAGTGAACAAGGGAGAGAATGAGACCAGGTAGAGTCAAAGAGGTAGAAGAGAGCCATTGAAGTAAATCTGGCTTTTCTGGAGGTAAAAAAAAAAAAAAAAAAAAAAACTTCAGAAGTTTTGGAGCAGAGACAAGGCTGACCTTACATTTTAGCAGGATCACTCTTGGTGCTGTGTTAAGAAGATGCTGGTTGGGGGCAAATGGGGAAGCGGAAAGACTAGTCAGGAAGCTGCTGCAAGAACCCAAGTGAAGCAGAACAGTGATTTACTCTAGGATGGGAGCAGCAGTAGTGGTGAGAAGTAGTTGGATCCTAGCTCAACTTTGAAGGTAGAATCCCTAGAACTTTTTTGACAACTTGAGTGCTTGGATATGAATTTTAAAAGGAATTTTAAAACTTTGTGGTTTTGAGCGTGGGGAACTGAAAGAAAGAACTGAGTTTATCTTTAGCTAAGATGGAAAACCTGTGGGAGGTATATGTTTTGGGGAAAATCCCTAGCTCTGTTCTGACTTGATAGGTTGGAGGTACCTTTTAGAACTATTAAGAGGCTGTAGGGTAAGGATTTCTAAAGACAGGGATGAAGATAAAAAATATTGAGCGATCAGCATATGGATGACGTCTTAAGTCCTTTCCTGCTGGCATAAGAAAATATCACAGACTTGGTAATTTACAAAAAACAGAAAAATATTTCTCACAGTTCTGGAGGCTGGAAGGTCCAAGATCAAGGTGCTGACAGGTTTGGTCTGATGCGGGCCCAGTCTCTGCTTCCAAGATGGTGTCTTGAATGCTGTGCCTTAACACAGCAGAAGGTGGAAGGGCAATATAGGGGTCCAGCAAGTTCCCTTGAGGTCTTTTGTAAGAGTGTTAATCCCATTCTTGAGGGCTCTGCCTCTTAATACTATTACATTGGGTCTTAGCTTCCACCATATGAATTTTGGAGGGACATATACATTCAAACCATAGCAGATGGTATTTAATGCCAATAGAATTAAATTGGATTACCCTGAGAGTGAATAAGGTTAAAAAGAGAAGAGCCCTGAGCACTAGGCCCTGGGACGTCCCAAGGTTTAGAGGGCAGGAAGATAGGAGGGGCTAGTAAGGGAGACTGACAGACCAGTGAGGAAGGAAGAGAGCCAGAAGAAACATGTGTCCTAGAAGCCAAGAGAAAACAACAGGTTTCAAGGAGGAGAGTTAAGAACCAAATTAAGCCGGGCGCAGTGGCTCGCACCTATAATCCCAGCACTTTGGGAGGCCGAGGCGGGTGAATCACAAGGTCAAGAGATCAAGACCATCCTGGTCAAAATGGTGAAACCCTGTCTCTACTAAAAATACAAAAAAAATTACCTGGGCATGATGGTGCATGCCTGTAGTCCCAGCTACTTGGGAGGTTGAGGCAGGAGAATTGTTTGAACCCAGGAGGCGAAGGTTGTGGTGAGCTGAGATTGCACCATTGCACTCCAGCCTGGGTAACAAGAGCAAAACTCTATAAAAAAAATAAAATAAAATAAAAAGAACCAAATTAAATACATCCGGTAGGTATGGTTAGATGACAACTGAGGATGACCATTGGAATGGCAAACTGGACACCATCAGTGACCTTGGAAATACTAGTTTCCACAGACTAGAAAAGGCTCAAGAGAGGATTCGGGAGAGAATGGGAGGAGAAATACGGGGACCAATGAAGACAGACAAGTTTTCTAGGAGTTTTGCTGTAAAGAGACAGAAATAAACGGAGTGGTAGCTGGAGGGGAGAATGAGACCAAGAACAGATTAGAATTTTTTTAAATAGAAGAAATAGCAACATGTATGAATGCTGTCGGCATGGTGAGCATAATGCAGAAATAAAATTAATAGAGGAGGCTGGGAGCAGTGGCTCATGCCTGTAATCCCAGCACTTTGGGAGGCTGAAGTAGGTGGATCACCTGAGATCAGGAGTTTGAGACCAGCCTGGCTTATATGGTGAAACCCTATCTCTACTAAAAATACAAAAATTAGCCGGGTGTGATGGTGGGCACCTGTAATCCTGGCTATAAGGGAGGCTAAGGCATAAGAATCACTTGAACCCAGGAGATGGAGGTTGCAGTGAGCCAAGATCACATCACTGCACTCCAGCCTGGGTGATAGAGATTTTTGTCTAAAAAAAAAAAATTGAGGAAATCAAAATCATTAATCCAAGAGACTATGGTGAAAACTGCTATAACAAAGCCCTTGAG
Source organism: Sapajus apella (assembly GCF_009761245.1). Classification (NCBI taxonomy): domain Eukaryota; kingdom Metazoa; phylum Chordata; class Mammalia; order Primates; family Cebidae; genus Sapajus; species Sapajus apella. The sequence goes on from NW_022436947.1 coordinate 9,667,653, forward strand.
TAGGAGAGAGGGGATGGGGTCAAGGCCTCAGTGGAAGGGTGGGTCTAAGGCTGAGGCAGGACCTGCTCATCTTTAGCGGTCAGGAAGAAGACAGGGCTATGGGTAGATCAGATCAGGGTGCTGGTTGGAGCTTCTGAACATTCTTTGCAGATTGTGCTCATTTTCTCTGTAAAACTGGAAGAAAGCTCATCTGCGGAGAGTAGGAGTGGGGTGGGATGTTGGAAGATTGAGGAGAGGAAGCACAGAATGGTTATCTGAAAGGAGAGAAGCAAGTGGGCCAGGGACGTGCAGGGAATTGCTGGGTGGTATCAGGGCTCCGCATAAGTTTGACGATCAAATATTTAAAGTGACTTTAAACAATACGAGTTTTCAAGCACCAGTTTGGAAGGTGGGGCAGATTCAAGTGATGCTGATGTCCAGCCTATGCTTTTGGGAATGAGTGGTTCAAGTGGAATGAGGACATCGTTAGACACTATGACTTTACTTACCAGTTAATCTCCAGGGCAGAGACCGTGACTCTCTTTTACCATTGAGTACAGTGCCTGCCACAAAGTAGGTACCAAATAAGCATTTGATATAATACAAACGTTGCATAAATTACAGAGTATTTAATACATGACATTCTGCCCTCTCCCACTTCTCACATCTTCCTGTCATTGATCTTCTCCCCTTCCCTTAAGGTTACTCACAAGTTCAACTTCACATTGAAAATGCATCTGCATTTATGGATGATAACAGTAGTTTCTCAGCAAAGAAACCCAAAGACCATATTATGTGTAGTTAAGAGGCTATTCATTCTGATCCCATCTTTGATAATAATACAAAACTCTTTTCTATAGGTCTTTTACTTTTTTTCAAAGCATATTCACCATGATCCTCTCCTCTCATCTTGAGAATCATCCTGAGAGACAGTATCATCCCCATCTTACCAAAAAGGAAAGCGAAGCCATGATGTTCCTGGGTCACAGGGCCAGTGAGGAATTCAAACAGTAGAACCCGACCCACACCCCAGGCTGCACAGGCTGCTGACCTTGGAGGGTCACATGATTTTGCTGCTTCTTATGACCCCACTGGCTTTTTAAATGTTCTCTCTCTCATCCATTCCCTACAATCCCTTTTTCTGTCCTTTCCAGCTTCCCTCCAGTGATATGTCTTAGGCCTGGGTGAAAGGGTTAAAAAAAAATGCTCCTGTCTCACTCCAGATCTCAGGAACAGAGCTGATATGTACACGTAACAAGTCAGCAGCTCAAAAACCCACCGGTCATGACTCGACATTCTTTATAAGAAGCCAAGCTTCTCAGAGTGCACACCCAGGGGCACCTGGCCCCAACTCCCACTCCTATCCCAGGGTGCGGGTATTTACTAACATCCACCCCCTTCCCTGCGATCAGATCCTAAATACTTCTTACAGTTTTCAGAGTGATCACTAAGGTGTGGGGCCACCACTGTAGGCACCACATGTATTATTGCTTTTATTCTTTCACGATGAAAACACTCCAAACTCCAACAGTATTTTTATCCATATTTTACACAGGAGAAAATTGATACCTGGGGAGGTTAGAACTTGCTCAAGGTCACCCAGCAAGTAACCAACGGGGTTGAGACCGGGACCTAGGTCTGAAGCTCAAGTCTGTGCTTTAACTGCTTTTATACCATCTCTCAATCTCTTGCTGAAGAGCATAACAGGAGTGACTTCCAAATAAAAACACTCAGATTTTAATGGCCATCGCCCGTCCTCACTAAAATTATGGCAGTCAGTTTGCTCTAAAGCCATGTCTCAACCCAGACTTGGCAGGAGAAAAAAATCTACGTAGGAAGGGCAGGTGGGGGGGATTTCCAGACATCACAGGGGTGGGGGTGCAGGCTGGGGATAAGTGATTGAAATGCTAATGTGCCTGCCAGGTAGGTGGGAGTGTAGAAGCAGGGAGGGGAGGCAGGAGCCATGTGCCCTGGTCCAGGACCACCGTGATGAAGGCATAAAAACAAGAACTGGAATCCCTGAAAGGGAAGGGACACTCCCAGTCTCTTTTTCCAATGAACTCCCATCACTTTCCTTCTCCAAAAAGACTGTGTAGCATTTGCTACGCAGTGCAGTGATTTACTGCCTACAAGACATGTGGGGCCCTAGCTCATGACCATGCCAATAAGGCACTCCGCTCCTCTAAGTGATCTTGCTATGCTTGATGGCTACCTGGATCCTTCTTCCTGGAGTAGGCTACCATTCAAACTTGAACTGACCAAAAACAGGACACCCATAAAATAGATGAAGGAGAGGGAAGTTTGCTTGGCAGGACTGTGGAGAACCTCAGTGGGGTACCATCCAGGTAATTCTAGGCTCTTTTAGGGGCCCAGACAGGGAAGAAAAGAACTATTTAAATCAAATTTCGCTTACTTTCTCCAATATACGTTTCTATTTAAAAAAAAAAAAAAACCTGCATTATCTTTTAAGCAAACACATGCATTTGATTCCTTTTCTTACAAACTTAAACCACATCCCCTCAAATTACACCTTGTTTTCCACATTTTTTATTTTTTGAAAAATTATTCAATGTGTGTATTCCATTTATAATGGGGAGGACAGAATTCAATTTTCACTTGTTTTTAAGGGACAAGCTAGAAATAATATGGCCAAGAAGGTAATGACATGGTCTGTGTGCAGTAAGAAAGACAGGCTCCTGCAGATATGCTGCCCCCAGGTTGGAATTCTGCTCACTGTTGAGTCCAAAAGTCGTAAGACCAGATGCTGCGGTAGCAGTTTGGATCATTAGTGTGAATGTGCCGAGGGACTGCGCTATGCTCAGAGGTTGCAGGAAAGATATTGGGCTGGTTCTGGGAGCTGGGAAGAGCAATTTCACTCATCTTGAGCTACTTAGCAAGAAGAGAATTAACCCACACAGGGAGTCAGCATATGATTGAGTAAATTAATCCTTCCCTGGCACTCAAAGCCTCTTTAAGAAGTTGCTTTTCCTTTGAAGAGGAGTGGTGGATTTCCAGACATCACAAGGGAAACTTGCTGTATTTAAAGAACATATATGCTCCTGAAAAGTTGTTTTTGTAAATTAAATTTTCATATACCAAATCCTACTTTTCCAGACTTTTTTATTATCAAATCAAAAAACCTTCTTCAGAGAATAAAGTCAATCCACTCTTAAGAATAGAGCACAAGCGAAAGGTAGCATGCTTTTCTTTTTAACATTACGCTTTATGAAAAAAAAAAAAAAAAGATAAACTCTCAAAATAAGTTACAAGAGATAAGTTTCTCAAAATAAGTCACAAAATATAAGTAACCAGAAGTATCTGCTTCCTTGACTAAACAGCTTTGTGGTCCAAAGGAAATCCAATGATACCTAAAAAAAAAAAGAGACTGCAAGGTCTCTAGAATACTTGTCTAAAACTCCAGTGTGCTTGGATATTAGGATATTGTCTCTCAGCTTCACACCTACTTTTAGTCTCTTCTCAGATCTCTGGAAACCAACTTTGTACTTTGCCAACTGGATCTCTGTTAGCCCAGGGAATAGGAGGCACTGGAGAGAGGCTGGGCAGCTAGAGGAGAAAGCGTCACGTGACCCTTCCTGTGCACTTCCTGTTTTTGTCAGCGTCACCCCGCCAGGGGCTCTCCATTCTGCAAGGGGCAGCTGGTTCTAGTTTCCAGTTCTTCTTCCCGTGCTCCCAGAACTCACCTCATCGTGATCCTCGCAATGCTAGATTAGAGCAAGCGTGTACCAGCTCAACAGATATTCAGGAATTTTGTGAGCTAATCTTAAGCACAGTTATAATTTACAATTAATTATATATACTTATGTTTTGGTCTGTTAGGGTTGCTGCAACAAAGTGCCACAGACTGGGTGATTTAAACAGCAGAAATTATTGCCTCACAGTTCTAAAGGCTGGACAGGTAAGGTCAGCTCGTCAGCAGGGCTGGTTTCTCCTGAGGCTGTGAGACAGAATCTGTTCCATGCCTCTCCCCTTGCTTCCACTGGCTTCCTGGAGTCTTTGGCATTCCTTGGCTGTAGAAGCATCACCCTGAGCTCTGCCTCGTGTTCCAGTGACATTTTCCCCATGTGCATTAGTGCGTCTGCCTTCAAATTTCTCCTTTTCATAACACCAGTTGTATTTCAGTAGACTCCTAATGACCACATGGTAACTTGATCATCTTTATAGTGAAGGCACTATCTCCAAATCAGCTCATATTCTGAGGTACTGCGGGGGGAGGACTCCAACTTTTGGGGGGGACACAACTTAATCCATAACACTTACAATTAAACAAGTTCTATTTAAAAAAATTATAGAGGGGGGAACAGATGTTTTCTAGTGACTAGAGAGGGAGTGGGAGGATGTGGCTGTAAAGCAGCAGCCTGAGGAAGTTCCTTTGTGATGGGACAGGTTTCCAGCTATATTGCGGTTGTGGTCCTACAAATATAATAAGATGTCATGGAATTATACTCAAAGACATAAAGAAATGACTACATGCAAAAACTGGTCAATCCAAGTCTGCAATCAAAGTAATCGGAGTGTGCCAACCTATTTTCTGGTTTTGGTCATGTATAGATGTCACTATTGGGAGAAGCTACATGATGGGTACAGGGATGCTGTTTTCTTAACTCCTTCTAAGCCTATGATTATTTCAGAATACAAAATATTTTGAAACCAGCAAAGATAGTAAAAACTCATTACTTCCTAGTTATTTTACATTTTACTATCAAATATGCTTCTGTCAGCCCGGCTGTGCAGGTCCTCCCTTCTGAGCTGCTACCTCTTTCCCTGTTCCTCAGCCCTGGGAATGGCAGCTGTTTCCTGCAGTTATGCCTCCATGCCACCTCACTGTTCCCTCTTTGCTTCTTCAGTTCTCCTACACCAACTTAAATAAACCCTTCAATTCTATGAATTACCTTTCTGTTTTCCTGACCAGTCCCTAATACAACCAGTCAACACAAATGTTCTCCAAATCACGCACATGGCCCAGACCTCCATTCCTCTTCTGATTATGACAGGATTTTATTTTGGAAAATTGATATTCTCACTAAACAGGGATGTCAGGAAGCAGAGCTTCTGTTGGCCCCGAAGTAGTATAGGCAATAGCCAGCTATAGAGCTCAGATCTGTGATTGTGATTATAGAGGAATCTCAGGAATTTTTTTTTTTTTTTTTGACACAGGGTCTCACTGTCACCAGACTGGGGTGCAGTGGTGTGATCAGAGCTCACTTCAGCCTCAGCCTCCTGAGCTCAAGTGATCCTTTCACCTCAGCCTCCCTTGCAGCTTGGACTACAAGAGAGATCACCACATCCAGCTAATTTTTAAATTTTTTTTTTTTTTTTTTTTTGTAGAAATGAGGTCTCCCTCTGTTGCTTAGTTTGGTCTTAAACTCCTGGGCTCAAAGGATGCTTCTACCTCAGCCTCTCAAAGTGCTGGGATTACAGGTGTGAGCCACCAATTTTTTTTTTTTTTTTAGGCTGTCTCTTGCTCTGTGGCCCAGGCTGGAGTGCAGTGGTGCAATCTCAGCTTGCTGTAACCTCTGTCTCCTAGGTTCAAGCGATTCTCATGCCTCAGCCTCTCAACTAGCTGACACTACAGGCGTGTGCCATCACACCTGACTAATTTTTGTATTTTTAGTACAGATGGGCTTTGCCATGTTGGCCAGGCTGGTCTCGAACTCCTGGCCTCAAGTCATCAACCTACCGCAGCCTCACAAAGTGCTGGAATTATAGGCATGAGCCACTGAACTTGGCCCATTTTTTTCAAATGATTTCTCCGCCGATTATAAAAGTAATCCATGCTAATATAGTATGTTACAAAGAGTATAAATAAATGGACACATAATCTCAGCATCCAGAGAGATATTTCTGTTGATATTTTGATGTATTTTCTCCCGTAAATCTTGTGATACATAAATAATTCATATTTGTCTATATATATCTTTTAAATATGTCAAATGAAAATTGATTCATTGATAGATACTGCTACATTTTGAAGATATTTATCAATCACTGTTCTTCCCCTAGTTTGAATTGTTTGAATTCCCCATTTGAACTATTTCAATCCACTGATTGATAAATATAGACTTCAGATGCTGATGGAAATATCAGCCTTAATGCTTGCAGGAAAAGCTTTGTGAACATGGCTGCGGTTTGTGGTCAAATAAGCTTTCTCATTGTCATCTCATTCCTACTTCAAGCCTAAGAATGGGGTTCTCAAGGCAGACACTTTACCAGCCAGATACAAGTGGGATGATTGACTGATGTGTCCTTTGATTCCCCAGAGGAGGGGCAGAGCAGAAGGCAGGCCTGGATCCACCTGTGAGCTCAGGCATGGAGGCATGAGCACCGCACTTCCCAGCTGTGTCATAGACATCTCCCCAGCAGACAGACCTGTTCACTCGGCACCAGCCAGTACACACTTAAACTCCTGCATAAAGAGGGATGAGGCAGCAGGAGTCCAAGCCCAATATTTCACCGGCCAAGAACATTAATTCCCTCTCTTTTGCAGAGAAATGAGTGAGACAAAATGAAAAGGAAAGCTGAATGAATCTGCCTGCCAAAGTTACCTTCTTAGAAACACAAGACCTAAGGAGTAGGAAAGCCCCTCATAGATGCTGTTGGTATCTTGTTCTTTTTTTAAGTAATGCTGTATTGTGAGCATCTATCAGTCATCCAAATATCCTTAAAACATTTTATCCTTTTTTTCTTAACTTAAAACAACAGTCTTTGTAGAAATTTGAGAAAGAAGGCAAGCTACAGGAAGAAAATAAGAAGCATAGTAATCCTGCCATCCAAAAATAACCAGTGCTACATTTGGCATCAATCCTTCTAATGTTTGTTCTATGTATATGTACACATTTGTCCCAACTGAATTACATAGCACATATTGTTTTGGAACATGTTTTTCATTTAATGTTTCTAAAACATCTTTATATATTTTCCCACTTGCCTATTGCTGTGTAACAAACTAAATTTCATGGTTTAAGACAATAATTTATTTTGTTTCTGATTTTGTGGATTGGAGCCCAGCCACATTCAATGATATGGAGAAATGGATTCCAGCCTTTGAAGGCAAGCAGCAGGGTCACACTACAGATGAGCATGCAGAATGGAAGACATTTTCACAGGCTTCTTCTGCGAATACAGTATGCTACTTATGTTATTAAAGAGTCTTCATAACTGCAGTGGCTGAATAGCATTCTAATTAAAAATGTGTCATCATTGATTTAATAAATTTCAATTGTGGAAACCTTAGAAACAGCATTATAAACACCTTTATGATGAATATTCCTCTACATAAAATTTTATCTGCACCTCTGAAAATTTTTTATTAGGTTAATTATTAAAAGCAGAATTACCAGGCGATATACTTAAAACTGCTTGATATAAATGGTCGAATTAATTTCTAGAAAAACCCTTATTTAGATCCAGTTCACTTAAAAATATTTTACTCTTTGAAAGAGAAATATTTCCATCAATATTCTTTAAAAATACTTTTGACACTTTTCATCTACTATTTTTACAGATAGTTTTTGAATGTGAATGAAATTTCCACTGAAATTTGTATTGGAGTTTAATTAAACCTACAAATGAACCTGGGATGAAGGAGATGGCCTTAACTATTCAGTCTTGTGGTCCAGGTGTCTTCTACCCTGATCTTCTTTTATACTCATTGGCAGAAATTTATAATATTCATGATTGAATTATTGTTAGCATTTTACAGTCTGTAATTGCTTAAGGAGAAACTCCTACTATACACTTGAACTGATTAACAATGTGTAATTGGGTAAGCAATTGTTTTATATATCTATGCATGTTCAGCCATCTTTCTAAATTCTTATTTGTTCCAAAAGTTTTCAATTGATTCTGTTAGGCTTTCTGGGTAGACAATTATATTAACAGCAAATGGTGAGACTTCTGATCTCCTTTCCAGTAGCCCTTATTATTTCTGTTCCCTATCTTTTCGCATTGGCTAGAATATTCAAGACAATATTAACAGCATAGTAAGAGTAGGCATTTTATCTTATTCCTGATTTTAATGAGAACATCTCATGTTTAAAGGTGCTTCCCCATTAAATGTGATAATTTGTTTAATATATTCTTTACCATTTAAAAAATCCTCTAGGATCATTTTAATACATTTTATTTACAATTGGTACATAATTTTTTCTGAAGTAACTTAGCCATCCACTGAGATCATGTGGATTTTTTAGATTTACCAATATATTTCATAATACGAAATGATTCTTACAATCCTGAAATAACCCAATGAAATCATGAATTTGCCTTCTCATACACTGTTAAAATTAATTTTTATCATTTTATTTGGAAATTTTGTGTTTTTATACATAACGAGAATGGTTTGTAATTTTCTATTTTATGTCCTCTTCCTCAAAGTCTGTTGCAGAATTTTTGGAGGTTCTTATTCCACCATTTCAGAAGAAGTTTCTCCATCTTTAGCCCTAATTTGTTTGACTGAGACCTATATCTTTATCTTAAAAAAATGAAGAAATAATTTGAGGCTTCTAATAATGCTCTTTTCAGAGAGTAATTTGCATTTGCTTCAGTCAGGAGGGAGATAAACTGTCAATCCCAGATCACTATAATCCAAAAGTGGTGAGGTGATTTAAAGCCAGGCTTCAATCCTTTCAAGGGACAGGCCATTTCTGATTCACTTTTACTCCAGTAATATGACCATTCGCAGCCCTCACCCAAATCATGGAGTTTTATCAGGGGCCCCATCCCTGAGAGGCCCCTGGTCCCCCTAAGTCTGCTGAAAGTCCTTCTCAGCATCTTAGAACTTCTGCTGCATCTTCTGGCATTGGGCACTCTTAGGAGAAAACTGGCCAAAAGATCCAAGCTCTCCCCAATGAGTCTTCCTCTTCTCACAAAGCTTGGCCCAGTAATTCTTCAATGACTTCTATTTTCTCTGATACTTTCAAATATGTTTTTAAAGTTTATGTTTTGTCTTGCTTTTCTAGTCATTCTTAGCTGGAGAATGGGTTTGAACTGCCAAGCCAGTCACTACTGGAAAGAGCGCCATGTCAGCCATCACTTCTGCAGGAAGCAAGGGATGATGGAGAGGAAGGTACCTCCCAGCTGAATCGCACACATTTGGCGAACCTTCTTAGATGGTCCACACGACACTCCTGCTTGTACCTCATTGGCCAGAATGTAGTCCCAGGGCCACTCCTGGCTTCAAGGAAGGCTAAAGAATATAGACTTTTAGCACAATGTATTGCCACCCTAAAAAAAATCTGGGTTTTATTGCTAAGAAAAAAAGAAGAACGACTATTCAGTAAGCAGCAGAGTCTCTGCCACATTCCTCATCTATAAAATGGAAATAATATTAATACCTAACTTATGGAATTAATGTGAGGATTAAAGTATATAATGCAGGTAAAGGTCTTAGCACAGTGCCTCATACAGGGTGGACTTATGATAAATATTAGCAACAGCAATATTTATTGCTGTATAGTAATTTGATTACAATAGACTATTATATGACAATCAAGAAAAAGAAACAATCTTTTTAACTTCCTTTCACTAGTTTCACATGGATACCTGAAGTAAATTCACAACTTAGGGATGCAATTTCATTTTGGTTTTTGTTTGTTTTTTAGAAACTCAATGTTTATTTTCCATCAGTCTTATTTCCCTGTTGCTTAAGAGCCCACGCAAGAACAGGTCAAGACCATTCAGTGGTTGCTTCTACCCATTCAGTGGTCTGAGCAGTGGGAGCTGCAGAGCAGTCTTCCGTGGCAGGCTGAGCACTCTGGTCCTCAGTAGGGAACTGCTGGATCGGCACAGAGGGCACCTGCACGCCTTCAGACCAGTCTGCAACCTCAGGCTGAGGAGCAGAGAACTCAGGAGCTGAAGTGGTCCATTCACCCTGAAACTCCTCCTTGGTCACAGCCTTTTCAGCAGCAGCCTGCTCTTCTTTTTCAATCTCTTCAGAATCTCTGTAGAGATCAGGCATGACATCCCATGGGTGTTCACGGGAAACGGTGCCACGCATGTGCAGAACTTCCCAAGCCAGCATCCACCACATCAAACCCACTGAGTGAGCTCCCTTGTTGTTGCATGGGATGGCAATGTCCACATAGTGCAGAGGAAAATCTGTGTTATATCAAGCAATGATAGGTAGGTTAACATAAGATGCCACCGTGAGAGGCTGGTGGTCAGCCCTGGGGTCAGTAATCACAAGCAGCATGGCTCCCAGAAGGCTGCCTGGATCTGGTTGGTAAAGGTTCCAGGAGTGAAGCGGCCAGCAATTGGAGTGGCGCCAGTGGCAGCAGCAAACTTCAGCACCACCCTCTGGCCAGTATTCCTGGAAGACATAACACTGACATCAGCAGGGTTTTCAATGGCAACAATGGCACGGGCTGCCAGGAGAAGCTTCTCCCAGGTCCTCTTCAGATTTATGATGTAGATGCCATCACTTTTCCTTTTATAGATGAACTGTTCCATCTGGAAGTCAAGGTTGGTGCCACCCAAATGGGTTCCTGCTGCAAGGAACTTAAGGACATCCTCCTCCTTCATTTGCAGGACATCAAGGGCTCCAGACGTTATGAAAGTTTCCCTTTAAGTTATGACGGGAACCCAGAACAATGCCACATGGACCCCTCAGCAGGTACCATGGAAAGGCGGGATTAAATTTCCACTATCATTGTTTTGTTTCAAATGATGGAGTATTTGATTGGTATAGAATAACTGTTTATAAATCTAGCACATAATAGGTATCAAAACCATGTAATTACACCCTGGATATTCTTGTACTATCCGCATTTTTACAGTTTCATCACTTCCATCTAAAAAATATATAAATAAATGTGATTTACTTTTTATGCCTTTGTAAGATCTACATCCTATTAAACAACAATACAACCCACACTTCAGCACAAATCCTGTCATCAAATAAAAGTTCTAATTTTTAGTTGGAAATCTACAGGTATTCACTATTCTTATAATAGCCTCTCTCTGATATTTAAGGATGTTCTGAGAGTTCTTCACCCTTATTTTTACCTCTTATCACAACCACACCCACAGTGTTGTACATATGGATATGGATAAATTATAAGGGGGTCACAGAACTTTTCATTCAAGCAGCCACAACAAAATAAGCACGATGATATCCACCTCCCTCCAGGGATCAGATATGAGTGAATTAGTAAGTGTGCGTGTGCATGCATGTGTGTCCATGTGTGTGCGTGCATGTATGGATATGTGTTGGAACCCCAGCATGGCAACAGTGTCACTGCTGATGATTATCGGAAGAAGAAAATTTACCAGAGTGACACAAATTACTAATTACTGTATTATGCAGTGAGAAGAATAAGAAGCTGAAAGTTGTTTCAGCAAATTCTAATTTTAAGCAAATAATTATTGGGTTTACAATGCTCTAAATTAAGTAATTCTCCTTAAGACCTTCCTTAAGTCTCCCTCTTTGAACTCCAGCAGCTGGCAAAGAATTGCAGCTGGCTTTGGGATGGGCTTTGGATTTCATTTGTAATTATTTTTTTCAAACATGCTATCCTCAAAATGAGCTCTCTTCAGAGGCATTTTTCTCCCCGCAGTAATTAGTTTTGACTGTAATAAGTCATTCACAGTTTTCCACCTCATTTTACAAAAGGTGGTATTGAGTAATACAAAGATCAACAAAAGAAAAAAGAACTTGGGGTTAGGCGCACTGACTCACGCCTGCAATCTCAGAACTTTGGGAGGCTGCGGCAGGAGGATCACTTGAAGTCAGGAGTTCAAGACCAACCTGAGCAACATAGTGAGACCCTCTCTCTACAAAAGTAAAAATAAAAATAAATAAGACTGGCATGGTGGTACACACCTGTAGGAGGTGTACCACCTGTAGGAGGATCACTTCAGCCTCAGTAGGTAGAGGCTGAAGTGAGCTGTGATTATACCACTGCACTCTAACCTGGGCAACAGAGCAGGCCCCTGTCTCAAAAAAAAAAAAAAAAAAAAAAAAGCCTGAAACCAAGCCTAAGACCAGGTTATGCCACCTCACTGGCTTTATGACCTTGGATATTGTATTAATCTGGGCTTGTCAAAAAATAGAATATATTTCCATCCTTTTCTTTGGAGAACCCAGAATATGTATGGAGTATAAGGAATGGGCTCTGCAGTTATGGAGGCTGAGAAGCACCAAGATCTACAGTTTGCAAGCTGAGACACAGGAGAGCCATGAGAGGACTCAGAACCAAGAAAGCCAGTGGCCTTAAGTTCCAGTCCAAGTCCTAGTCCAAACTCAGGAGAAGACTGACGTCCCAGCTCAAAGAAGTCAGGCAGAGAAGTGAACTTTTTCTAAGCATCCTGTTCTATTGAAGCTTCAATTATGAGGCCTACCCACACTGGGAAGGACAACCAGCCTTACTCAGTCTATATACTTAAATGCTGATCTCTTCTAGAAACCACCTCACAGACACACCCCAAGTAATGTTTAACCAAATATCTGGGCACCCTATGGACCGGTCAAGTTGACACCTAAAATTAACCATCACAGGTATCCCATAACTTTCACCTGTCTTGCAGAAGTGAGATAAGTATATGTTAGTACCTTTTAAACTAAAAAGCACTGGACGCACTTATGTATTGTTATTAAGATGGCCAAAAGTGGCAACAAATAGCTACATAATAAGAATTACAATAATAGCTCCCGTTTTTAGGACACTCTGAAGATTTATCATGTGCTTGGTACATATATTAATGTATTCAACCCTCACAATAACCCTTTGAGATAGGGATTAGAGTTTCTCTAATTTACCCATCAGCTATAGGAAGGTTAAAGAACTCGACTAAGATCATAGAGCTAGCAGGTGGCAGACCCCAGTTTCAAACCCAGATGTTTTGGATCTAGAGTCCCTGCTCTAACAGCCACACACCATCACCTGCCTGAGGCCAGCGGGGATGATGACCAGCCCAAAGGCCTGAATAGGTCTGCTCACTTCCCTGGCCCTCTCCTTTTCAACCATGGGGTCAGGCATCACTTTGGACCATCCTAAAGATGCCCTAATGCAGAGACAGTTAGAAACATGGCCAATTTTAACAAGAGGGTACTCAAGCTGGAGACAAAAGGCAGACAGGGCTGGGTATGAATAATTCATTGGGGTGTGGGTACAAAGAGTTAGAACTAGGCTAGTGAATCATTGCCCAATAATTCACCATCAACCCATCCCCCCACCCAAGGTGGGGCTATCACTCAGGGTAATTAACTTCTAATTCTTATTTTATCTGGTCACCGGCAGAATCTGAGGCAATGGAGAAATCAGGTTGGTAAGATTTCCTAAGAGCAAGTAGGGAGAGAGGGAGGTCCGAGTGGAGGGACAGACAGATGCTCAGTGGCCCAGACAGGGGTCCCCTAAGAGCAGGCTTACAGGTCAGTGGGCAGCATGAGAGCTCTGTGGTCTAAAGGCCTATGTGAGATAAGCTCAGGGGTGGTGGTGGGCAGAGCAAGGGGACTCAGTCATTGTCCACTGCAAGATCTTGTCTCTGCCACATCCAATAAGCACAATGTCCATGATTCTGTTAACAAGAGTTGTTAGATTGTGCAGAGACTGGCTCATGTGCATAGTAGGGGTTGTGGGAGGCGTAGGAAGGGACAAGGACAGAGCACAGGCACAGCCAGGGTCTGTAGATGACCTTAGCAAATCAGATGCTTCACTGAACTACAATTGCACCATCTGCAAACTAGAGAGAATAATCCCAGCCTGGCTACATTTAGTCACAAGACACAACCAAGACAATGTACTCTGTAAATAACATCTGGGAGAGCCAGTGAAGACACAGCGCCAGGTGCCCAGACTCTGGGTCACCGCATTTCTGATTGCCAAACCTCAACTTTGCTCACAACTTTTCAACTTGAAACCAGAATAGAGGGGCAACCAGGAAGCAACGCACGATGTGCATGTAAGATCACCTTGTCTGATCTCAGAGTTCAGGGAGCCAAAATCACGCAATGGAGCCTCTGCAACCCCTGGAAATTTGATTTCATTCAAGGACGGTATTCAGTAGAAGTGTTCCTGGGCCCTAGGCAGCTCAAAACCTTGGCTAGATGGGCAAATATTTCAGCAGGAGGTTAGCAAAATTGATGCCAACTTAAATGAGCCTCCTCCGTGGCGCTGCAGAGGGCCATGTTTGTACTGCAATATTTTCTGTTGCTATGTAAAGAGACAGTATCCCAGCATATCATCAGTGCATGCTTCCATAGTAAGTGCCTGACACAGGGGTGGGCCACACACAGAAAGCAGTGCTCAGAGGCAGTGGCAACACAGCTGACACTGCGTTAACACTGGGAGACTTGGGGAAGCATTCCAGGCTAGAGGCTGCATTTCTGCAGCCTCGTGAAGACCCTCAGCCAGCAGAGCAGCAAAACTGCAAAGCGGATGAGCTGACGAGGGAGGCAGACCTGGTTCAAATCCCACACTGTCAGGATTTGTGTATACTTGGAACACTGAACCTAAGCCACTGTTGCCTCACACAAAGTAAGTAAAATAAACGTACTCCTAACCCTGATTCCGCCTTTCCTCTGGGCTGGATAATGAACAGGTATCTGAGTGATGTGATGATCGAGTATGCAGCCTAGTCTGCAGGACATGTCAGTCATTCCTAGTGCCTTTGCCTGTCCCCACCCAGACCACTGAATTATATTAGAAGTGATTTCTGACAAGTAACTGATGGTCTGATTTTAACGAGGTAGAGACTGGTGAGGCTTTAAGGCTGGCTACCCTAGAGAGCCTCAGCCATGGGGAAGAGCTGCTAAGTGGGTGTGCTGGTAGCCAGTGACTGAGCCCAGGTGGTCTTGAGAGTCCCTCTGTGCCTTCGACTCCTTTCCTTGATCTGAGGAGTGAAGTCTGAAGGAGAAATAGAGGAGGACCAGGAAGTTAAGGAGTCGGACCTCCCAAGGCCTGGAAACACTAGAGATTGGTAGTAAAGGGTCTCAAGGGAGTCTTCAGCAGTGTCCCTGCCCCCAGGACCCACAGTGTGCAGGAAGTGCCAAGTGGTGGGAACAAACAAGCCCTGGCAGTCCAGGGGACATGAATAGAAGGAATTCCACCTTGCAGCCCATCACAGACCACTCCCTGTGTCTCGTAGCTCCTTTGCCGCCCATGCTACAGTACTTGATGTTTATGAGTGAACCCCATGGGAAAAAAAAGGGTAAAGCAGCGGGATTGAGGAGATGGAGGGTGCAAGTGGGAGCAGAGGACTAGAGCTTATGCACCTAACAAAATAATTCATTTAAATGGTGTAGTGTCGAAGAAAGAAGTCGTTAGATAGTTGTGTGCGTATGTTGTGTCTGTCCTCATTTGCAGAGGTTTTCGGGGACAGGAGTCTTGCCTCTTTCCTGTCTGTAGTCCCATAGGAACTGGAACATAATAAGTATCAAAATCAATGCTTCAAAAGAGTAAGTAGATGAATAAATGAAAGAAGTTCCTAGAATCCACATATGGCTGTGTCCAAGTGAGTAGCCCCTCGAAACAGGTCAGAGTCAGAGCAAACGTGGAGGAAAGCAACAGGGAGGCCACTCCTTTGACCTTCTGGTTGCCCTGCCTGACTCCACACTCTTCCCTCCTGGTCTTTCTGCCCACCAGTTTCCGGCACTCCTATGTCTGCAACATCGCTTGATCCCGATTCTCCCTGAGAGCTTTCTGTGGCTCCCTATTGCTCTCAGCATCAAAATCCTCTCATGGCTTTTAAGCCTTTGCATTCTCCCCACACAAGCCTCTCCTTGCTGCTCACTGGCCACTCATTCCAGCCAGCTGCTCCTGCTGTCCACTATCACTCCTGCTCCTCCTTCCTTGCTTCCTGACCAAACCCAAACAGTCTCCAGGGCTAGAGACCCATCTAACAGCTCCAGTGGTTAAGGATCTGTCTTGAAATCTCCAGGCTTCCAGTCTGGGCCGTGCCATTTAGCAGGGTCAGATTGTGGGTCCTTATTCCCTGGGTTAATTCTGTCTCACCAATGAGACTATCAATTCCAACAGAAGAGGGAATCATGTCTACTCTGCCCCCACTGCCCAGCTTGCAACTGGCTGATAAATCTATTATTATTGAGACTGAGTTTTACTCTTGTTGTGAGGCTGGAGTACAGTGGCGCAATCTCAGCTCACTTCAACCTCTGCCTCCCACGTTCAAGCGATACTCCTGCCTCAGCCTCCCAAGTAGCTGAGATTACAGATGCCTGCCACCACGCCCAGCTAATTGTTTTGCATTTTTAGTAGAGATGGGATTTCACCATGTTGGCCAGGCTGCTCTTGAACTCCTGACCTCAGATGATCCATAAGCCTTGGCCTCCCAAAGTGCTGGGATTACAGGTATAAGCCACCGGGCCCAGCTGATAAATCAATTATTATAATAATATTAATATTACAATAAGTAAATTATAATTATATATAAATTATAATTATAATTTATAATTATAATTATATATTTTATTATATTATATATATTATATTATAATTATATATAATATAATTATATAATTATATATATTTTATTATATTTATATAATTATATATTATACAAATTATAATTAATATAATTATGTATATAAATATAATAATTGTAATTATTGTAATTATAATTGTATATTAATTGTATAATTGTATTTGTATATATAGTACATTATATAATTGTATATATAATTGTAATTATTATTGTAATTGTAAATTATTGTAATTATTACAATAATACATTATTGTAAAATAATTCATTAAAGTTTAAAAGCTCTTCTGGGCTTCAGGAACAGGGATGGGGAAGACTGGGTAACAAACAGGTATCTGAATGACATGATGATTGAGCGGGATGATGGGTGTGCCTGTGCTGAGGAGAGAGGCAGGGACCCCAACAACCAGTGGTGGTGCAGAGTCATGAGTGCTCAGGTGGGGGTGGACGCCGGGGAGACACCTAGCTCACTCCACAAAGCTTGCAGAACCTGGTCTTCACAAGGAGGTGATGGCCGAGGGACCCCCCCCCTCCCCTTTCTCCCTGACACAGATCAAATCAAAACTCACCTTTCTCCAGCCCACTGGATTCATGATTCTCATCTCCCCTGATAGATTTGATCAAGTTACTTACATCTTGGGCCTCTATGACCTCATTTGTAAAATAATTTTAACAAGCCTAAACCTGATGCTAATCCAGTCTCTAACCCTAACCTTAATGAATGATGAACTGCTAGCAGGACTATGGGATGATTCAGCTGGATAAAGCACATCCCACATGCAGGACATAAGAAGTGTCCATCATTATTGGTTCCTTTGCCCTTCCCCGCTCTGACCACAGACCTTAAGTTTGAGGACGCAGGCTTATCTTGGAGCTCAGTGTGAGCATTACTTGAACTTGTCCTGAGAGCAGTTAGCCATTTCTCAGCTAAGCAGATACTTAAATATACAAAGGTCTATCTATAATTTACCTGATGAGAAACCTCTTCAGCATACTATAATGCCTAAGAAGCTCCAGAAAGGAAATAAAATTTAAGGCACACCCGCAGAAGTGTCAGGGACTTGATGTAAATATGTCTAATCCTCCTAAGAATTATGAAAGTGGTTATTACCCCCATTTAACAGATGAGAAAACTGCAGTTTCTAGAGGTCAAGTATCTCATTCAAGACCTCACAAGTCAGTGGCAGAGCTGGGGTTTGACAGTTTCTCTCTCCGACTGCAGGAAAACTCCAGGGGAGTCACTTCTTCAAGCCAGGAGTAAGGGGAGGACAGTGGACTGATGATGACCTTTTAGTGACTCTTAGGTTATATGCAGGGAGGCATCAATTCTGTCATTTCACTGTTTGCTTGTAAGACTTTAGGTAGATTACCTTTCTTCTCTGTGGACCTCACTGTTTATAAAAGTCTTAAGTTTTTCTAAGACAGACCCTGATGGGAAGGAGTTTGAGGCACGGGAGGGGCAATTTCAGATAAATGATCTCCCTATCAGCATCAACTTTATAGGATTCCCCATGGATTCCCCTAATTTGAATACAAATCACATTTCTCACTTCCAGAACCAGTTTCCCTAAAGCCATCATCCAAGTCAAACCCTGAGCCCTACTTCCTGCCTTTGCCATCCATGCCCTTGTGAAGCAACAGTACCTCCCGACTTCTTCTGCTCGTTAGCTGGTCAGGCCCCACTGCCTCCCAGCCCCAAGGACCATCATCAACATTGGGAAGGGATCCAAAAAAAAAAAAAAAACAGTATGGCATGTTAGAGCTGGGAGGCACTCAGGGACCACCTACAGTATCCCCTTTTTACAGGTGAGAAAACAGGTCTTGGAGAAGCCAAGAGGCTCTCCACAGCTCCACAAATACCAACTGTGAAGCCGCCCACACACGTGCTCCTAGGCTCCTACTGTCTGACGGTGGATCACGACTCCATGGAAATTAGATGGATCAGCAGGCAGTGGCAATTAAATGTAGTGGGCTACAGGCGTGGGGGCTGTCAGGAAAAGCAGTGCTCAGAGTGATCGAAAAATGCTTCCTGAAATAAATGTGTTGTGAAGCCGGCATTGAAGAATGTAAAGAACATGGAGAACTCTGCTTGAAGCCTTTGAAGCAGAAATACGTCTCAGAAATTGTGGCACAGATCACTGTTTGTGGCTAGTGGTCTATGCCAATATCTGATCTCCCTTTCTTCCTCAAAAACAGACTTCCTGATTTTTTCTCACTGGGTACATGAATACCCAGAATAAAAACTGTATTTCCCAGCCTCCTTTACAGCCAGGTATGGCTAAATGACTAAATTTTGGCCAATGAAATATGAAAGTGCTGTGTGCAACTCCCAGGAAGTTTCTGTAAAGGAATGAGCATGCCCTTCTCCCTTCCTCTTTTCTTTCTGCTGGAATGCAGATGTGATGGCTGAACCCTAAGCAGACATCCTAGACCATGAGGTAGCATGCTAAGGCTGACAGAGCAGCAACATAGCATGCTCATGTCAAAACAACACTAGTTTTGGATAGCCTACTACCAACTTCTTTAAAGATATGAACTTCTGTTTTGTTTAAATCACTTATATATGTCTTTTCCCCCCAAACTAAACCTAATTCTAGCTAATTCAGAGGTAGAAAAGAAATAAATTCAGGAACCCCTAGGAAAATCCAGAAACCGGAAAAGACAAGCTGGTCTTGCAGGGAGTTAAAGCGAATGGAGAAGAATCACTGACATTCTGGTGGATCCAGTGAACGTTCTAAGAGATTAGTTGTATTAGTGCATTCTCACATTGCTGATAAAGACATACCCAAGACAGGGCAATTTACAAAGGAAAGAGTTTTAATGGACTTACAGTTCCACGTTGCCAGGGAGGCCTCGAAATTACGGCAGAAAGCAAGGGGAAGCGAGTCACATCCTACGCGGATGGCAGCAGGCAACGAGAGGACGTGTGCGGAGACAATCCCGTTTTTAAACCCATCAGATCTCGTGAGACCCATTCACTATCACGAGAACGTGGAAAGCACTAGAAAGACCCACCCCCATGATTCAATCGTCTCCTCCTGGGTCCCTTTCACAACACGTGGGAGTTATAAAAGCTACGAGATGAGATTTGGGTGGGGGCACAGAGCCAAATCATATCGCTAGTGGTTCTCAAATTTGAGTGTGCATCAGCACCACCCGGAGAGTCTTCTCAAACACAGACTGCTGGGCCCCAACCCCAGAGTTTGATTCCATTATCTTGGGGTGAGGCCTGAAAATGTGCATTTGTAATGAGTTAATAGGATGCTGATGCTGCTGGTTCAGGGAACCATGCTTGGAGAACCATTGTTCTACGCTCTTCAAAGACACTGACCCAGACTCAGTTTTCTTGCGTTAAGTTTCAGCTTTGTGGCTCTAATAAGGAGATATGATTTTCAGTTGCTTTCAAAGACTAGGGAATGTGGGGAGGCAGGAAGGGTCTGAACAACAGCTTGGGCAAGCTGAGCATCCAGCGAAGAGAAGATTTGTGATGCAAATGATTTACTGGTGTTCAGCTGGGAGCAGAAGGGATTTCAATATGGTAAGCCAAATCGAATTCATTACCTGACAATTAGCTCTAAATTAATGCAAGACTGTGCCGGCTGAATGTGCTGTAAGGAAGAAGGTTCCTGACAGCTTGAGATGGGCAGGATCTGAGACATCAATCTTGGCTGGATTCAGAGAGGGCTTTCTCCCAGCTTGCCAGTGTACTCAGAGCTCAGCGAATGGCCAGCGCCCCACTCGGACACCCTTTCCAATTGCACTCCCTCTAGGTTTTGTCCTCATGTAACCCAGCCCTACCGCATCCAGGATGGGCTTGGTCTCCTCTGCCCTGGCACCTCCAGGTTTCTTTCTCAAGAGACTGCCTTGTGTGGCACACAGGCTGGCTGCTAATTCTCCTGCAGTGAGATGATGTAGGATGAAACTCATTATGTTTTATAGGAGCAAACTGTTAGCGCTGTGTGAGTATATTTGACCTCCTCAAGTGGAAGTTGTAAATCCCTAGAGGATAGAAATTCTCTTCCTTCTTTCTTTAGTTAATTATCTCCCCTACTTTTTCCCTCCCCTCCCCTGCCCCTCCCTTCCTAAATCACTTTCCCACAGGGCTCCCGATGTAGTGCACACAGGAGTATGACTGTAATGAATGATGACCTGCAGCTTGAGCATACTTGGGACTTCATTTATTTATTCATTAAACATTATGTGCCAGGATGCAGGTCATGATGGCCTCTGACCACATAAAATGCATAGACTAGTCTAAGAGACAGGCAACTGAGGAGTTAAAAATCAGACCCTAGGGTCCTAGGGCATGTGTATGGAGTAGGAGCACAGGGCACTTCGCAGACAGACTCTTCTTGCCAATGTAAGAATCCTCTCGGCTGGGCACAGTGGCTCAAGCCTGTAATCCCAGCACTTTGGGAGGCCGAGGCAGGTGGATCACGAGGTCAAGAGATCGAGACCATCCTGGCCAACATAGTGAAACCCCATCTCTACTAAAAATACAAAAATTAGCTGGGCATGGTGGCGTGCGCCTGTAGTCCCAGCTACTCGGGAGGCTGAGGCAGGAGAATTGCTTGAACCCAGGAGGCGGAGGTTGCGTTGAGCAAAAAAAGAAAAAAAGAATCCTCTAAGCATTCTAGCTGGCCGTGTGGACCCTCTTTCTCCTTCCCAGGACAAGCCTCACTCAGCCTGGCCAACGGCCTACAGCTCCCACACTCTGCTGAGGATGCAAAGACATCGTTGTCCAGGGTTGGCTCTGAAACATCACGGCGAGGAAGGCAAAGACACGATGGGGAATAGGAGGACCACAGGGGCTAGATCTGCCCCTTCTCCCTTAAACCTCCCTCAGCCCAAACACCCCTCAAAGCCTCTTCCAGTGGGAATCTTTCATTCCCCAATACCACCTTCTAGCAAGTTCAATAACCTCATATCTGCATCCTTGATAAAACTCTTTGGAAGTCTGTTGAGTTTCCCTTGGTTTGGACAAATGGCCCCCAGTTTTTTCTTTTCTCGTTTGACAGTGCTGACCTGACACTCAGAGGGGAAGACGGACAAGTCCATTTCCACCCATTGGTCAGATTCTCTCCCAAAAATAATTAACTTAGATCATTCGTGGAATGAGTCTGCATTTTAAAACATTAAGAGACACCAAATGACATTTGCATAGTGCTTTACAAAATGCTATAACATTCATATCTTATTTGACTTCCCTGATCACTCTTGGAATTCCCCTCAGTTTTACTGAAGAGCAGTAGGAAGTCATGAACGAAGGCCTGAGCTCTGGCCTTTGGCTCCCAGTCCAGTGCTCTTCCCAGCAGACCTTCCCTCCTTAATACATGTGGCAAATAATATCCACACATCACAGTCTCAGAAAATGTGTGTGTGTGATGTGTGTTTGCATGTCAGCCTCAACCTTCCACCCATCTCCACCACCACTGTCATCACCCCTGCCATTCCTGGGTCGGAGTTGCCAAGGAGAATAAAAACGTTATATTCAGGGGTTCGTCTGTATCAGCCAGGGTTCCCCAGAGAAACAGAGCCATCAAGAGAGGTGCGGTGTGGTGTGTGTGCGTGTGTAATATTTACTTTTTATTTATTTTAAGAAATTGGTTCATGTGATTTTGAAGGTGGCAAGTATGAAATCTGCAGAGCAGGCTGGAAACTCAGGCAGGAATTCATGCTGCAGTCTTGAGGCAGAATTTCTTCTTTCCTGGAAAAACTTTAGTTTTTGCTCTTAAAGCCTTCAACCAATTGGATCAGGCCCCACTACGCTATAGAGGGCAATCTCTATCAGTTGAAGTGAGCTGACGGTAGATGGTAACCACATTTACGAAACACCCTGGTTATTGTCTAATGTTGCAGCCTCACCAAGCTGACACATGCAAATGACCATCCCATCATGTCCAGTGCTGGCACTACGAACTAGAAGGCATGAGGAAGAAGAGTTTGGGGGAGACAAAAGTATCCCTTCTAACCAGAAACCCAGAGATAGGATGCCAGGAAAGGGAGCATTCCCCACATGAGACCCAGGGGAAGGGTGACCTCTTCCGTCCCATCCTGCCAGGAATTTGAGAGATGTGTTCCCATCAGGGAGGGAGTCTGAATAAAACTCCTCTTCCCAGAGCACAGGCCCTGTACCCTCATACAGCTGCTTCTGTGGCCTGGGTTCCAATCAGCTCCACTCAAAGACTCCTGTGCTAGGAAGAAGACGGTGTCACATCATGGCATCAGGATTCAAACACCATCAGGAGCCAGGGATGGGATACCTGGAGGACTGGGAGCTGGGGCCCGAGGCAAACTGGACGGGAACACTTTGTCCACAGGAACCTGACAGTCATCTTTGAAATCACAGCAGCAACAATGTGCCTGAGAGAGCTGGGGGGCACCAGTCTGCCGCCTTGCTCAGCGGTAATGAAGGCCACAGCCTGGGAGCCGTAAGGGCTGAGTCACAGTCTGTGGAGAGATTCCGCAGATACAAAGAAGATGGGAAAAACACCTGATACCAACTAGGCTCAAAGGCCCCAACAACTGCTCCCCATCTGCAGCCCCCTTCATATCCTGGAGCACCGATGAGCTCAGTCCTCACACTAATCCTCACTCTTCCAGAAAATAGTCACCCCAGGATTGATTTTTCCTGATTAAATTTTTCCTACATTTGAGAAATAACACCTGCCCTGTCCTATGGCTTTACTCTGACTCTGTTTATTAAATAATGCTCGAGATTTTTCTTCTTGCATGATAGGTACCAAAGGCACAAAATTCAAACTCATCATACCGAGGGGAGGGCTACAGCCATCCATGGCTTCGCGCCAGTGACAAGCTGAGCGAGTCCAGGAACTGAGGCAGCACAACTTTAATGGAAAGAGATTTGGTTCTGGAGTCAGACCTAGGGGTCATCCTGGTGCAACCTCAGCCCCTGGGCGAACTTCGGCAAGCAGTTAACCTTCATAATCCTCAGCACGAAAATCATCGGAAAACAGGGTTTTCCCATCTGTAAAATGAGAATTGTTGAGGCATCTGTAGTATGGAAAACTACCTTTGACAGTGTAAAATGCACATGAACACAGGCGCTAACCCACTTCTGTTCCTGTTTATAACTCCCTCCTGAGCCTTGTCACCCACACCACGTCAGGCAGTTTCTGCATTGGGGCTAGTGTGGGTTACACACCACCAGCTTTTTTTTCTTTCTTTTGACAGAGAGTCTCTGTCACCCAGGCTGAAGTGCAGTCGTACAATCTCAGTTCACCGCAACCTCCACCTCCTGGGTTGAAGCCATTCTCCTGCCTCAGCCTCCTGAGTAGCTAGGATTACAGGTACCCACCACCATGCCCGACTAATTTTTGTATTTTTAGTAGAGACAGGGTTTCTCCATGTTGGCCAGGTACTCTCTAACTCCTGACTTCAGGTGATCTACCCACCTTAACCTCCCAAAGTGCCCAGCCATCAACATTTTAAACAACCCTTTTTTATGCTCAAGGATTCTGCTGGTCAAGAATTCAAACAAGGTGTATTAGTCTGTTTTCACACTGCTATAAAGAAATATCCAAGACTGGGTAATCCATGAAGGAAAGAAGTTTAATTAACTCACAGTTCTGCATGGCTGGGAAGGCCTCAGAAAACTTACAATCATGGCAGAAGGTGAAGGAGAAGCAAATACTTTCTTCACAAGGTGGCAGGAAAAGGAGAGAGTGAAGGAGGAACTGCCAAACACTTATAAAACCATCAGATCTCATGAGAACTCACTCACTATCATGAGAACAGCATGGGGGAAACTACCCCCATGATCCAATCACCTCCCACCAGGTCCCTCCCTTGACACGTGGTATTAGAGATGAGATTTGCCAGGGCACACAGAGCCAAACCCTACCACAGGACAAGGCAAGAATTGTTTCTCTCTGCTCCACAATGTCTGAGGGCTCTGCTGGAAAATGTCAGAGGCTGGGATGACTCAGTGACTACCTACTGGAATTATCTAAAGGCCTGTTCACTGACACACCTGGCTGTTGGCCACAACACCTCCACATGGCATCTCCATGTGACTGCTTGGGCTTCCTCACAGCATGGTGGCTGGATTCCAAGAACAAGTGTCCCAAGAGAGCCAAGTGGAAAATGTACTGCCTTTTATTTATTTATTTTGAGACAGAGTTTCACTCTTTTTGCCCAGGCTGTAGTGCAATGGTGTGATCTCAGCTCATGGCAACCTCTGCCTCCTGGGTTCAAGCAATTCTCCTGCCTCAGCCTCCTGAGTAGCTGGGATTACAGGCATGCAGTATCACATCCGGCTAATTTTGTATTTTTAGTAGAGATGAGATTTCTACATGTTGGTCAGGCTGGTCTAGGACTGCCGACCTCAGGTGATCCACCTGCCTCAGCCTCCCAAAGTGCGGGAATTATAGGCATGAGCCACTGTGCCTGGACTAATGTATTGCCTTTTATGACCTAGTCTCTGAAGTCCCATAGCATCACTTCAGCTATAATTGCACATCCACTCAGATTCATGGGAAGAAAGATGGAAATTCCCACTGTAAGAATAACACGTGAGATGGAAGAGATTGTTACAGTCATTCTTGGAAAATTCAATTTGCCATCAGGTCTGTGTCATTAGATGAATGAACAAGCTAGCAAGTTCAAATTTTCAACCAGGAATGGAACTTGGCAGATGTTGTCTCCCTCTATTCCTGGTCATTTCTGGCTCCAGATGTCCACTGAGAGCACAAGTTGCACCCGTATCAGGAAATCTGACCAAGGCAAAGTGCAAACCACGAAGTCTTCTAAGGGGAGAGAGGGACAGATTGCCCTTTCCTCCCATCCTGATCTCCCTGCCTCCTTGGAGACCTAAGCTTGTCTTGGTATTTGTGTCTCCCCATTTTCCAGAATGATTCCCCCCTCCCATCCTATGGGCAGTGCTCCCCAGGGTCTGCAGCTTTGAGGTGTTTGTAGCACACCCTGCTACTTGGAGACGTACTGCAAATGCAGAATCTCCACCCCACCCTAGACCTACAGAACCTGCATTTGAGCAGGATCCCCAAGTACTTCCTGTACTTACTAAAGTGACTGCAGCACCAGAGTAGGGGAAAGAGAACTTGATTTGAAAGCTGTCACTGGGCTTCTATTCTAATTCTAGCTTTGTCCACTTACTAGCTGGGCAACACTGGGCAAGTTATTTAACATATCTGGGCCTCAGTTTCCACAATATATAAACTTGGTATGATGATAGCTGTCTCAGTGTATGTGTATGTGTGTTTGCGAGAGAGACAGAGGCAGAAACAGAGAGACAGAGAGGGAGTGATTGTTCCTCCCAAGGCAGAGAACCAATACATTTCAACTCTACAAGCCAAGCACCACTGTCAGCCCCACCCTGCAGGGTGGAGACCTCTCCCACAGCCTCTCCCTGCTGTGGGGTCCATCAGGAGGCTGTGGGAAGAGTGGTCCTTTGGCTGTGGTGGTCCGTAAAAATGGTGGGCAGTAGCGCTGCAGGGAGACAGCAAGTCAGAACTCTCCTCCAGAGCAGCTGAAGCAGAGGCTCAGCGAGTCCCCCTCCCAGGAGAGAGCTGTCTCTGAAAGGCAAGGGGTCTTAGGAAGCCTGCTCTCCTTTGGAGACGTTATTTATTTTTTCTAATAGAGACTATTTATCACCCACTTACAGGAGTTTTGACTGGGGCTTTTTGTCGCCCTTTAGACTCTGGAAATTAGGTCAATCCCCTCCAGAATTTACTTGAGCTGGGAAACCTGACTTTCAGTGGCTGCCAAGAGGCCCCGCCAGCAGGCTCAGTGAGGATTCACAGAACCACGGTCCCTGTGCCCAGGGCGGTCACAGAGGTCACCTCAGCTCTTCCCACCGCGACAACACCACGGATACCCAGGCCTGCGAGGCTCCAGGTGTGTCTGTGAGAATGGGGGAGGGCTTTGAGTAAAAATCATGCATCAGTATCATCCTGGAAAGCAGGAGGAGAACCGAAAGAAATGTTAACAGAATCATTAACTATTCAATCCCTCTAAGCCTTTATTCAAAATGTTCTCAAGAATGATCTCGACCTTCCCTGACACTGCAAGCTGTAAAGAAAGCTTCGGTCCTACTACATCGATACCAATAGCTGGAAGTCCTTTCTTATGTCTAGCTTAAAGCCTTACTGCTGTAAGTATCTGCAACTAGCTGCTCCCAGCACCTTGAACATAATAAGTTTTCTGTAAATACATGGTGCATTGTTGCTCCAGAAGACCGTCCCCCAAGGAAGGCAGAAGAAAATCTCTGCCCAGCTTTCCTGCCTCCCTGGCAGATCTGGTTTCCTTAAGGCTAGACAGCCCAGGTGTGCTAAGCATCATACTAGGCCCACTGGCCTCCTCCCCACAAGAGTCCAGACAGACAATCAATGCTGGATTGTCCTTCACAATTGGGCACAAAGCTGTGGGGACATGTGATTTTCTTTTCCCAAAGGAAACTGACACTGAGATGCCTCATTGAAGTAGAAATAAAAACTACGGAAATACTGCATCACAGAGATCAGGGACTCTCTAGCGGGAAATTTGTTACAGGAAACGATCCGGCTGCTGATCCTCAGGGTGACCAAGCCTCGGTTTGTCTTCTGTACCATGGCCTTTCTGCAAACGTATAATAGGTCTGTTTGTTTAGTTGCCCAGTAAAGCTCAGGCAAATCTAGGTAATTGTATAGATACTGTTACTTATTAACACATTTCAAACATTTCTGCAGAATGTGCTGGTGCTATCGCAGGCATCTCCTTGGAGCCCAGCCTCAGCAGGCAAGATTGAGTGTCCTGGGATGGGTCATCCCGTGATCCTTGGAGCAGGGACACAGAGGTCCTCACTCAGCGTCTTCTGAATCACTATGAGGCTGTGGGCCAAGTCTCTTTCCTAGAGCAGCCACATGCCGCTGGAAATGAGAGGCAGCAGAGGAAGCTGATTAAGTGAAGTTGGGGAGCTTGGGAGCTTAGGAGCCAGGAGGAGGGGCCGACAGCAGATCAGACCCTGAAGGCAGATGTCCCAGGAAGGGAGGGGGGAAGGAGCAGGCCTCCTCCACGCCACCTGGCTAATCCTTGAATCACAGAATCTGGGTAATATAGATGAGTTCTAATGATGTGATCCCCACATAGCCAGACTTGGAAAAGCCCAGCCCCACAGCCTAGGGGTGTGACTGGCATGGCTACAAAGGCAAAAGGCTTCCCTGAAGATTCGCTCTCAGCCCATACAGATCTGGGTCTGGCTTTGGGGTTGAAGGCAAAGACTGAGGGGTCTGTAACCATGGGCTGAGGGTCCTCAGCAGTGCAGGGAAGCACATTCCTCAAAGGTCGGCTGCCCACCTCTGAGCAGGTGCAAACCCACCCATCTCTCTCTCTGTGGGAAAAACATGGAGAATTGCTAAACTTTGACCCCAGGCTGTGGACTGATTACAGGCTACAATGGGAATGGACCGAGTTAACCAGCCGAAGGGGTCAGTATCTGACCTGTGGCTGACGAGGTCCCCAGATGCCTCACCAGGAACAGCCAGCCTTCACCTTCCTGCAAATTCTCCTGTGCTTTCAAATCACAACTTAGCTGCTCAGTTTCTCGGTTCCTCCAGGGAGTGCTATCTATCATTTCAGCCTGCCAGCACCCTGTCAAACCCAGCTATTCATACAAATCTGCTAATAGGAGAGCCTTCTCTTTCTTCCAGAAGCTTCTGTCACAGGCAGAGGAGGACAGAAAAAAAGGACAGAAGGGGAAAATGGGAGAGGAGCAGCCTGCAGCATTAGGGACCCAAATTACAGTGATTGAGAGGAGAGAAGAGAGGGAATCATGGCAGACCCATGGAGGTGGTGTTTACGACAGATGGGGTCTTGCAAGGGACCCTCTGTTCACCGATGCAGAGGCAGACAGCTAACACAGCTGCCAGAGGACCAGCTCCTGGGAGCCATCCTGGGAGGTACTATGAAATCCCTGTATTTCATTTCACATGTCTATGTGTTTAAGTCTGCACGTGGGATGATGTAGGTAGAAAAAAGTTCATTCACACTCTCCACCACAAAGAATCCCTATCCAAGACATGGCCATGGAAGTTACCAGAACCTCCACCATACCTCCTGGCCTGCCCCCCCCCCCCCCGGGATGCCCCCCCCCCCCCCTCTCCCCCCCCCCAATCAAAATTCCAAAATCTAGGGCCTCCAACTCCATTTCCACCTATAGCTCTCCTTAGGGACAACCTTCCAGGGGGCCCCGTTGGAATGAGCCCATGTATATACAGTAAATGGAGTCACTCAGCAGCAGCTGGCGAATGTTTTCAATGAGTTGGAAAATCAGGTTGAAGGTATCGTGAAATATGGTGCTTACAGGGAGGCCCAGACATGTGGGCTAAGTACTTTGTGATTAGGCCTGCCTTACCCATTCCCCCCTCCAAACCCCGTCTCTTCACCCTCCTTCTTTCCTTCTCCAGAGTTTTTAAAGTTAAAATGTGCCTACGTATTTTATTAATATCTTGTAAGAGAAGCTTCTTCAAGCAAACGGTTCTTTGCCTTAGGGGTCAATGTGATCTTTTTTGTACATGTGTATAGCAGGATATGTTGGCTTGTAAATGTGTGTGAGTTTCTGAGTGTAGGTGCCGAATAAATGTTTATTGATGATACCTACCTATGCAGTCTGCATGGTGCTTACATTTCTATTGCATGCGTATCTGCACATCATACACACACACACACACACACGCGCGCACACACAAACACACACACACACACACACACACACACACACACACACACACACAC
>NW_022436947.1:9696843-9846265 GCF_009761245.1 Sapajus apella
ACACACACACACACACACACACACACACACACACACACACACACACGTGTGGCCTTGCTTCCAGAGCCATACATGCTCTGTTTTCAGTTTCTGAATGTCCTGAGAGGTTATATCCTATCTAGATGGATGGACAGAGAGCACACATGGATTTCTACCAAGATGTGTTCTCCTAATTCACCAGAACCCCCACTCCCCTACACACAGCATCTCACGCCACGCAGTGCAGGGAAGCACATTCCTCAAAGGTCAGCTGCCCACCTCTGAGCAGGTGCAAACCGACCCAGTGCATCCTCCCATCCACCCTTTCTCCCCTCTGACTTCTGCTCTCCTCCTAAATGGTCTCTCTTTGCCCCCTGCCTCCTCCTCCTTCATGTCCTTTCTCCAGAGAGGCAGAGGTTAGGTGTGCTTGACACGGATTCACCGACTGCAGACATCAAAACAGCAAAGGGATGTGGACACCAACTCCACCCTCTCATTTCATGGACAGGCTGAGGCTCAGGGATGCTGAAGGATTTCTCCTACATGCACAAGGTAGGTCACGGAAAAGCCTGCACCAGAGCATGTGTTTTCCAGCCTTCCCCACAACCTGGCCCTGGGTGGAGAAAGTGCTTCCCCTGACCTACCTTCGCCTCCCACATCAGAGGTGCTGCACCCAGCGAGTGCAGCCAACCAAGATCACCAGGGGGTGAAATGAGCAACTCATGCAGCCTGGGCTGACAGTCACATCGACTGTCCCTAGGATGGAAACCTGGCAGGGATCCTGTTTCCCGTGAGCAAGAAGAACGTGAGGTGAGACACAGGAGGACCAATCCCGCTGCTCTCAGGTGTCTCATGTGACTTCACAGAGGACAACCTTGGCCCCTCCGTGCCCAGCTCTGGCAGGTGGCACGTTAGTGGACTCTGTCCAGAAGGCAGAGTTCACAGAGAGGAAGAACAAGACGACATAAGGCATGACATCCCAGATGCTGGCCCTGGGAGGGGTTTTAGGGACCATCTCCTCATTCAGTGTCCTTGTATTACACAGAAACTGGCCACAGAGAGAGGCTCCAGGACTGGCCAAGGCCGCCGGGACCGGTCCCCGGCTCTGCACTCCCAGGGTGCTGTCCCGCTCACAAACCCTCACCGTCCATTCCTTTTTGGAGTGGGTCCTGGTGGCACTCCTATGGGAACGGCATGCAGGGAGGTCTAGGTGTGGCCCGGCCTCCGGTAAGGACACATCCAGGTGACCTGCCTGCTGCATCCCTGCTGTCTGTGACACACCCAAGTCCCTTTGCTTCCCGGAGATGGAGCAAATGACAGAGGCTGGCTTGGGGACACACGGTGTGCGAGCTCTTTCGTCCACCTGGGTCGCCCTCCGCAAAGCCACTGCTCCGGGCTTCCCGCGCCGGTCCCCAGGCAGCCAGGACTGACGCGGAAGGCGAGGAAGGAAGGGGCTGCGGCCGCGTGGTTCCTTCTCCAAGGACACGTGCGCCCTCTCCTGCTGGAACGAGGCAGCGCGGGCCCGGCCCCCCTCAGAGCCTGAGCTTGGAACCCGCAGCGCCCGCGCCCGCTGGAGAAACCGGCTTAGAAACAGCCTGCCGCCGCCGCCGGGAAGGCAACCAGAGGCCTTCCTGTTTCGGGGGTGCTCTGAGGATTCAGGAGGGAGTAGAACCTAGGAGGAGAAGGAAGAGGGGCTGCCTGAACTCTGGGAGGAGAGGGAGGGGATCCTTGCATTTGGGATTTAGGACAAAATACTTACATTTGGGATTTAGGCTCCTTCCCATCCTTTGTCCTCTCCACGAAGTTCCTCTCTCCCCAACCACGGAACTGTGCCCATGAAGTGAATGGCCCGATAAGGAGCCAGTGGGAGCCGCAGTGTCTGGAGATTTTACTCGGCCATCCCTCGAGCCCTGGGAAAAGTTATAAAATGGCAACTTTGAGCTTGGCTGAAAGCGTGGTGTCTCCGCAGGAAGAGTAGAGGACTGGGAATGAGGCTTCCTGGGCTCTGCTTCCATTTCAACCACTCTTTTCCCCTGTGTTAAGTCACGTGTCCTCTCTATGGCTCAGTTTCCTGGCCTATTAAATGGGCCTTTCATGTCCTGGAAAATTCACTGAGGGACCAGATATGCTACAGCATTAGCAAACGGTGGTGCCATTGCCCTGCTCTGGCTGGGTTGTCTTTCCCCAGAAACAGGCAGTGGTGAGAGGAAGGTGGAGACAGAGCCACATGCCATCACTCCTGCTCCTCGCCCCTGCTGGGACTCCCACTGTGCAGTGTCTCCCTCTTGCCTCTGGAAAATCCCACAGACTCCATCCTTAAGTCAAGGCAACCCTGAGGATGTGCAAATAAAAATGCTGTTGGTGGTGGGGGCAACATATTCAGTGAAAATCCACCAGGGACACTGGCTGGGGCTGGAGCAGGATAGGGGTTAGGGGAATCCTGCTCCAGGAAGGCAGGAGGGAGCAGGGACAAGGTCCCTGCCGAGGATCCCAGCATGAGGGTGTGGCGGTGACAGGGAAAGGAAGCCTCTCTCTGATTTTAGAATATCCGTGGAGCCAGCCCTGAGTTGCTTTCCTTGTCAGAGAGATCACAAACATAGGCTTTGGAAAGAACTAGTGAACGAGCTGTAAGGTCAGCTACTGACCCCTTCAGCCTCACTGACCTCATCCAGAAATCGGGGCTGTAAAACCTATCCCAATGCAAGTAAACCGCTTCACCCAGTAAGCAGCATAGAAGTGCACAAAATTATTGTTGTTATTATTACCGTGATCATCATGGTCCCATCAGGCCTAACCCTCTAATTTTCTGCGTGATGTTCCCTTACTTGAATTTCTGTTTCCTCATCAACAATTATGCTTGTCCCTCCTTAGCGCTGGGGGTTGTGGTGGGAAGGAGGAAAAAGGCATCCCAGGTGCATGTGCGGAGGAATGTCCCCGAGGGACCCGAAATGCTATTATTGAAGGCTAAATGTTCCATGGGTAATAGCTGCCGTAGCGATCTTTGCATCCACTTGGTTTGAATGGGCACATTACTGTAATGTCCCAGCGCCGCAGTCAGCACGAGGAAGGTTGAGCTATTTGTCACGAGATGCATGAGCAGCATAAAGATCAAACGGTGGAGGAGGGCGCATGTGGCTCACCTGAGAAAACAAGGCTAGTGGCTTTGAATATGGCTGGAATCCATCCATAGCCACCTGCCTCGGAAACCACTGCCTGGGGCTTCCTGTGGGAAGGACAGGAGAGAGAGGAGCAGGCGGAGAAAGAAGGCAAGCATGAGGAGGAGAGACACAAAGGCAAGCCACTGGACACCGTGAGAGAATCCAGCCGCAATTCCAGCTCCAGGGGCATTACAGATGCTAAGACTCCTGTCCTCCACCTGCAGCTTCGAGAATACCACCTGCCCTCCAGCAAGTTTCCTGCCTCCAAACCCTCAGATCTGGACTGAGCTCCCTGTTCTTGGTGTCAAGCTGTTCAGGTGAACAGGTCCAGGCTATTTATCCCCCTGCTCTCCCATCCATGGGGACAGAGCATACCACGGCTGCAGGTCTCCAAGGTTCCACTTGGAATAGATGTGAGAGGCGACTGTCCCTGGAAGGACTAAGGAGGTGGCAGGAGATGGAAACCAGACAGGCTGGACAAAAACACTTGCAGACCCTGATCAATATGCCCTCCAGGCCACCACCAGCTTTTAACTACGGTAAGGCTTCCCCTGTCGGGCCCCTCTTTGGTCTGGTAGCTCCTCTCCATTGTCCCCCATCAGCTCCTCCGCAGAATTTCACTTGAAATTGATTCCAATATTGGGAGGGGTCTGGGAGGAACATCATTTGGCTGAAATCAACCCCCCACCGCCCCGTGGGATAACCAGACATTCATCCTCCTTTTTCTTTTCCTTCCAACCCCTGGGGAAATCTCTGGGTCTTGGTTTTGTCATCTGCAGATTAAGAGCAGGAGTCCATGCTCTCTAAGGACCCTACTCACTGCTACTCAGTGACCCAAATAACTCACTTCCTCTCCCAATATCATAGGTGGCACGGATTCACACTCATGCTCAACATTCGGTCCCATTTATCAGCCTCGTCTCCACACGTGGTGTCGTTTTGCCCTGCTGGCTAGCAAAGCCAGTGCCTTTCAGCACTGAGAGTCTGATGGCTGCCTCCACCCTCCTCACCCTCCCACTTACCAGAGGAGGAGTTCCTCCCAGCTCCCCTCACCGCACTGGGTGCTTCATGCCACTCTTTTTTATTATTATGGCAAAATATGCTTAACTTAGTTTTTTATCATTTTAACCATTTGTCAGCATACAATTTGGTGCAACTATCACCACTTTTTTATCATCCCCAGCACAAACTCTGTACCCATCCCCAGATAACCTCTAATCTATTTTCCGTCTCTATGAATTTCACTATTTTATGTTTCTCATATAAATGGAATATGCAGTATTTGTCCTTCTGTGTCTGGCGTATTTTGCCTAGCACAATCTTTTCAAAAAGTATGTCCACACTGTAGCATACATAAAAATTTACTTTCTTTTTATGACTAAATAATATTTCATTGTACGGATATACCACAGTTTATTTATCCATTCATCCATCAGTGGACACATGGGTTGCTTCAACCTTTTGGCTATTGTGAATACTGCTGCTATGAACATTAATGTGCAAATATCCCTGCCTTCAATTTTTTTTCAGGATCTACCTAGCAGTAGAATTGCCAGATCTCATGATAATTTTGTATTTACAGTTTTGAAGACCTGCCAAACTATTCACAGAGGTTGCACCATTTTGTATTCCCACCAGCATTGTATGGGGGCTCCAATTTCTCCATGTCTTCACTAACACCTGTTATCTTCTGTTCCTTGATTATAGACCCCCTGTCTATAGCCCCCCTAGTAAGTGTGAAGTGGCTTCATTTCACTCTTCCCTCCACACCCAAGATCTTTGTACTTTTGTCTGTCAACTCTAATCTTAATAGCACATTAGGTACAGATAATGCAGTTGAAGGCTGAAGGCTCCTGGAAGGCAGGAACCATGTGTGGCCTCCTCAAGGTCAGGTTCTCATGTCCTCAGGCCACCAGGTGGGGCCCAAGGGTGGTATGTCAGTGGGAATAGCCATTGTCTCTATGAGCCAGTCTTGGTCACAGTTGTCTGCCTTAGACTGCAAGGTCCTGAGCCCAGCTGTGTCAGTCCTTCTCCTTGGCAGAACACGGAATGCCCAATGACTTAAGAGTAGTGTCAGCCAGGCGTGGTGGCTCAAGCCTGTAATCCCAGCACTTTGGGAGACTGATGCAGGCAAATCACAAGGTCAGGAGCTAGAGACCAGCCTGGCCAGTATGGTGAAACTCCGTCTCTCCTAAAAATACAAAAATTAGCCAGGCGTGGTAGCAGCCACCATAGTTCAGCTACTCAGGAGGCTGAGGTAGGAGAATTGCTTGAATCCAGGAGGCGGAGGTTGTAATTAGCTGAGATTGCACCACTGCACTCCAGCCTGGGCAACAGAACGAGACTCATCTCCAAAAAAAAAAAAAAAAAAAAAAATAGGGAGAATAATAAAGGAAAGTTTAAGTTGGAAGATACTGAAACTAAAAGGACAGGACCCAAAGAGTGAAATGGGAGAGGAGAAAGATTAGAGGAGAGAACTAATTCCAGAATCCAATCTCCAGAGAGGTAAATTCTGCAAGCTTCTTGGCAGTGCCTGATTCTGAGGCCTCGTAGACCTGAGCTGGGAAATTGAAGAGATGGTGCAGCCCAGCTTCACACCACCTTCACTACAAATCAGCTGCAGGAGGCTGAGAGGCACAGCTTTCCCTGGGGCTCTGCTGGACTCCAAGGAGCCTGGGTGCCCCCAAGAATTTCAGTTGGGGCCCCAGCAGACTGTCTAGCCATTGTCAAGACAGCTGTAGCTCTGGGCACCACCAAGGGGGCTTCTCATTGCCTGGCCCTGGAGGGCTGCAGGCTGCCCCAGGAGAGGGGCCCTTGGGGACTTGGCCACAGTGAAACCTGTGTGGTCCTGTTAACCAGTGAGTGGCTTTGTCCCTGCTTCTTCGTGTCCAGACAGCCATGGAAAAAACAAAAGAGATGCTCAGAAGCTCACTAATAAGGCAGGATAAGGGAGATGAATGGAGACAGCCAGAGAGTCCAGAGAGAGGACTGAGAATGGGCACACACTGGGGCAAAGGGGGAATGGGAACACTGATCAAAGGTAAATTCAGTGTGTAGGTCTAAATTGCAACGCTTTCCCCTCTCTGGTGCCTTCTCACTCCCTCTTCCTTCATCTCTCTCCCAGTTATTATCAAAGGAAAATGTATGAAGGGCTCGAGGCATTGGATATTCCCTGTATTTCAATCTAACTTTTTGCAGTCTCCAGTGAACAGCTCCGCTGCCTCTGCCTGTCAGGGAATTTAAATTGCAGATGGGATGGTGAACTCTCGCCCAGAGCAGGAGCAGCCCCTCTGGTGAGCACCAGCATTGCTTAGCAACTAGGGCGGCCCAGAAAAACTTCAGGAAGCAGCAGAAAGTTCCACTCTGGAAAGTGCCCTTGAGTCAGGGCATCGCCTGGGAACAGGGAAGGCATTTCTCAGAAAGGAGCAGCAGCCAGGTAAGAGATCTGCCCATGCCAGGCTCAGGGTTTCGGCCAGGGGGGTACAGTCAGCACCACTCTGTGCGTCACCATTATGTGTCTCCTTCTCTGAGGGACAGAATGCCTGCCGGCCTCCAGGTAGCTTTTGACATTCATTGTTTTGGAGAGAGCTTTCAAATGCATGGTGTCTTCCCTATGTACTCCCCTCGCACCTCACACACCAACAACAAATAGAGACGGGAATAAATAATACCAATGCACGTGCACACACACACTCATATGATTTGGCTGTGTCCCCACCCAAATCTCATCTTGAATTGTAACTCCCACAATTTCCATATGTTATGAGAGGCACCCAGTAGGAGGTCGCTGAATCATGGGGCGGGCCTTTCCCATGCTGTTCTTGTGACAGTGAATGAGTCCCATGTTATCTGATGGTTTTATAAGGGGGCGTTCCCCTGCACAGGCTCTCTTCTCTCGTCTGTCACCACGTGAGAGGTGCCTTTTGCCTTCTGCCACGATTGTGAGGCCTCCCCGGCTACGTGAAACTGTGAGTCCATTAAACTTCTTTCTTTTGTAAATTTCCCGATCTCTCAGGTATGTCTTTATCAGCAGCATGAAAACGGACTAATACACAGACATAATCACAAGCTTAGATAGGTAAGAGCTTATGCTGCTAAAAACAAAATGCCAGCAAATACCCACAGCAGGTCAAAAGGAACAAACTTGTTATATCTGCTCCTTTTTACAGCTCAGTTCTCGGGATGGTGTTTCATTAATTATGGCCTTCCCTCAATAAAGTGTTTGCTACATTTAGCATCCTTGTCTGAAGGGCAAGAATGCCCCAGCTGTGCCTGAGGCCATCATCAAGACATGCTTTTACAGTAGAGCTTGAACAACATGGGTTTAAACTGCACAGTGCCACTTAGACGTGAATTTTCTTCCAACTCTGCCACCCCAAGATAGCAAGAGCAACCCAGTTCCTCAACGTGAAGATAACAAGGATAAAAATGTTATGATAATGAATAGTAAATATATTTTCTCTTCCTTAAGGTTTTCTTAATCATAATGTCTTTCCTCTAGCTTACTTTATTGTAAAAATACCATAGAAAGTACATATAACATACAAAATATGTGTTAATCAGCTCTTTATGTCATTTTTAAGGTTTCCAGTCAACAGTGGACTTTTAGTAGTAAAGGTTTTAGGGAATCAAAAGTTATTTTTGGATTTTCAGCTGTGTGGGGGTGTTCAGCACCCCAAACCCCATATTGTTCAAGGGCTGTTGAGAAATGCTAAGTGTATGATTGCTGCAAAATGCTGAGTGTATGATACAATATATTGTTTACCAGGAAGAGTAGCAGCAAGGAAAACCTAGCCACACAAGTGGAAAACTACTTGGGGCATTCTAAAGTAGCAGAACAGTATACGTATATCATATACCAGTTAAAACAATTCTTTAAGCATGGGATATGTGGCCCTGCCCCCGTGGCACCCTCATGGAGAATACTTTTTAGTTTGTCTGTGATCAGTGGTAAGTGGGCGCCAGCTGCCTACCTGGTTTATTTTTTTGTCATGAGAAAATACTGAACATCTGTTTGTTAATAATCATCACCTGTTTAGAAAGAATAAATATGTGGGTCAGAAGCTGTTCAGGGCCCTCAGCCCAGAATGCAGTCAGCCCTGGAGACTCTCAGCTCGGAAGGCTGCTGGGCCCCTAGATAGTCCCACTTTGCTGTCCTGTCTGAGTGTTTGCTTCTCAATTCCTTCAGCACCACCTGGGTGGAGGTCTGTACAGCTGAGCTAGTCTCAGTAAAGTATCAATTGTACTTAAATAATTGGCTTTGAAAATAAAAATGTGAATAGTAATTCAATGTGAATGTTTGGCAAAGTCTGCATATTCTGGTGTTCTATCAATTTGGAGCTATGGTGTACCTTATACACACTCTCACAGAAAAACACCCCCATGTTAGACACACCCACCAACCCTGGCCTGTGTCTACAAGAAAGCTAATATATTTTCTGCATTCCTGTTTTGAATCATGTCTTACCTAAAAAAGATACATTGAAGTCCTGCTTCCCAGTACAACAGAATGTGAATTTATTTGGAAATACCAGGTATTGATCGACTTACGACCTATTCAACTTACAACCATTCGACTTTACGACCACAATCGCTAGCCATGACTGCTCTGCGTCTGGCAGCGCAAACGTTGCCCAGCTGGGCGTACGACAGTGCAGACCAGCTTCCGGGAGCACTACCATCTCTGCGTGCACCATTTCAGCTGTACATATAGCCTACTCAACTTACAACCAAATCGTGTTACGACCGGTCCACAGTCCCGACCGTGGTTGTAAGTCGAGCACTAGCTCTATGGCTATTGCAGATGTAACTAGTTAAGATAAGGTCATACTGGAGCATACTAATACAGTGGTATTAGTCTGTTCTTACGCAGCTAATAACGACATACCCAAGACTGGGTAATTTATAAAGGAAAGAGGTGTAATTGACTCACAGTTCTGCATGGCTAGGGAGACCTCACAATCATGATGGAAGGCAAGGAGGAGCAAAGCAATGTCCTACATGGCAGCAGGCAAGAGGACATGTGCAGGGGAACTCTCCTTGATAAAACATCAGATCTCATGGGACTTATTCACTATCATGAGAACAGCACGGGAAAACCCTGCCCCCATGATTCAATTACCTCTCACCAGGTCCCTCCCACAACACATGGGGATTATGGGAGCTACAATTCAAAATGAGATTTGGGTGGGGACACAGCCAAACCATATCAACAGTCATGTGAACATACAGGGACACAAGGAGGACTCCATGTGAAGATGAAGGCAAGACTGGAGTCACGTAGCTGCTGAAGCACCAAGGAGTAGCAGCAATGCAGAGCATGGCCCTGCCCACACCATTATTTCAGCCTTTGGCCTCCAGAATTGTGAGGCAACACATTTCTGCTGTTTTAGGCCACCCAGTTTCACCCTAAGAAACACACAGTCCCTTTTTGTTATTCTTTGGGAGGGTCCAGGAAGGTCCTGTCTATAGACGGTGGCAACTTGCTGTGGGTTAGAAATGAGTCTGCAGAGGAAAGAGCTGGTCTTGCAGATTGAGCTTCTGGACGCAGATGCTCAGATGGAGTTTGAAGGATTGAAAATCTTTGTGACTTGGGGCAGATAAATTGATATTGACTTTTTGGTTAAACTGTTATTTTTCATTAAAAGTTTGCTCGATTGACAGTTCATGGCCCTTCAGTGGAACGTGGGGAAGCAGTGCTTTTCGGAGGGCTCAGGTTGATGCAGGGCCCAGCACCTTTGCCCTCATCTTGCTCAGATGCTGCCTGGTGCAGCTGTTAGCTTGTCCTGCCTCTGCAAGGGAAGGAACATCCTCCAGGGCTGGTATCCTCCTATCTCCCTCTCTGTATCCCATAGAGTGCTATGCACTTAGTAAGAACTCAGCAAATGTGTGGCAAATCAGATGCATGGGACATAAGAATATAAAAATCATGATCTGCTCAAACACTCCTCGTGAGGCACCTGTAGAATTAGC
This sequence comes from Sapajus apella, assembly GCF_009761245.1. Classification (NCBI taxonomy): domain Eukaryota; kingdom Metazoa; phylum Chordata; class Mammalia; order Primates; family Cebidae; genus Sapajus; species Sapajus apella. The sequence continues at coordinate 9,706,953 of NW_022436947.1, forward strand.
ACTCAAATCCATTCATTCCTAATTATTATTACTGCTGTATTATTAATTCCCCATTTGACCTAGGAATAATCCCGTTTTTCCTTTTGAGTCATTCAGAGTATTATATTTGCATAAAGCTAACGTACCTGATTTTATCTTCCTGGAAATCTCACGAAGTAGTGTGGTGGGTTTGATTACCCCACAGCTGAGAGACTGAGCCAAATGTGTGATCTGAACACAGACTGACAAGGAAAGCTGCAAGGGGCGTGGGCTGAGAGTTGGAAGAAGATGGTTCTAGACTTGCTCACCAGAGTGCAAGTGACTTCACCCCACAACAGGGTATCAGAGGCACCAACCTGTTAAATGAAGGCATCAACATCTTAGACTTTCTGCATGGGACTCTTTGACCTATCTCCCCACTGTGGTAGAAAAGTACCCCTGAGATCTCCCTTTCTGTGGTCAGTAGAGATCCTCCCATCCCCACCCCACAACTGACAGCTCTTTCAAGGTCAGCTTCAACTGAGCCACATCAGAGGACTGAGAGGGGCACAGGTTTCAGAGGCCTGGTCATTTTGTCCTGATAGGCAATTCACACTCCAAAGCTTCCGAAACTTTTGGGGGTCTGAGTAACAAACTCAATTCAGCTTCTTCCTCTTCTCAGTCCTACCTCCTCCTCTTCCTTTCAGAGGTATTGATCCCTCACAGCATCTCAGAGACCAGACACCATCCCAGCATCTGCATCCAGAAGGCACAACCTGCAACACCAAGTGTATTAGTCCATTCTCACACTGCTAATAAAGACATACCTGAGACTGTAATTTATAAGTAAAAAGAGATTTAATGGACTCACAGTTCCACATGGCTGGGGAGGCCTCACAATCATGGTGGAAGGGGAAGGAGGAGCAAAGGCATGTCTTACCTGGCGGCAGGCAAGAGAGCATGTGCTGGGGAGCTGCCCTTTATAAAACCTTTGGGTCTCATGAGACTTATTGGCTATCATAAGAACAGCCTGGGAAAGAAAAGATCTGCCTCCATGATTCAAATACCTCCCACCAGGTCTTTTCCATGACATGTGGGGATTATGGGAGCTGCAATTCAATATGAGATTTGGGTGGAGACACCACTAAACCATATCCCCAAGTCTCTCCTCTGCAGACTTTTTCAAAAATTGTGATTAAATAGACATAGCATAAAATGTACCATTGTAACCATGTTTAAATGTACAGTTCAGTGGCATCAAGTACATTCCCATTATCCGTCTCCAGAACTTTTTCATCTTCCCAAACAGAAACTCCACACTCACTAAACAACTCCCCATTCTCCCCTCCCTCCAGTCCCTGGTAACTTCTTTTCTACTTTCTGTCTTTATTATTTTGCCCATTCCAGATACCTCATATAAGTGGAAAAATACAGTGTTTGCACTTTTGTGAATAGTTTATAGAGCATGTCTTCAAGATTCATCCATGTTGTAGCATGTGTCACTGTTTCCTTCTTTGTAAAGTCTGAATAACAATTCTGCATGTTTATTGATTCATTCTCCCATCAGTGCATCACTAGACACCTGGGTTTCTTCCACTTTTTAGCTACTGTGAATAATGCTGTGTAGACTTACTTCATCTCACACCAACTTACTGTAGCCTTATACAGATGGGCCTTCCTAGCCTCCTTTAGGAAGAGTAGGAGCTAAAAGGAAAGGCAGGCATAATCAGAGTTTTCCAGTGATGTGATCAAGCGGGGCAATTGTTCCAGCCCCTTATTGCCTCAGTGTGATTAGCTTCACAGTGTCCTCAGACCAGATGTAGGCAAACAGACAAGACAATATTTGCTTTCCGAGGAGAAAAAAAAGGTGCACAAGATGCACAGGTGAATGACAGGAAAGCCATGGGCCAGTCCAGGAAAGATTCATGCTCCTGAATCCTTTCTGGGATCTCTTTCTCCACAACACTGTCTGTGATGTTCCTTGAAAGGGTAAGCAGAAGGTGAGCATCCCACTCTGGGCTTTGCCTTGCCCTGCACCCTACTCTACCCTAGCCAGGGAGAGCCCAGGAAGGTTGATATGTCAGAAATAATAACCCCGACCTGAAAAAAATGATTGAATGCAGTCATGCAACAAAGCTTTTTGGATGCCTAACGTGTGCTAGGCTCAGTGCTAGGCATATACCACCTAGCCATTGAGGCCACCCTTCCAAGAGCTGAGGAGTTCCCAGCGTAGGTCTCCAAATATAATGGGGCAGTCCCAACCAAGCACAGGACAGGTACCCAAGGTTGCTGTCCTCTCTGGGGTGTAGACTCTGCTCCTGCTCTGAAGACCCTCACTCCTTGACTTCCGAGCAATTCCCCATCCATTCATTCCACAGTTGTCTTCTCATCTGCCAAATGTTGTTCTGGTGAAGCAAATGCCTGTCTGAGAATGGTGAAGAATGATGCCCAAATGGATTTTAAAAATGCGCACACGCACACACACATACACACACACACACACACACACACACACACACACACACACACAGTGAGAAATATTGCTCAGGGATGAAGATGTGCCCTCATCTCAAAACTAAAAAATAGAGCCTCTGACCAACTCCAGTAGGAAGAGAAGCACACCTCATGCCCTGCCCATGCTGGGTCAGTGGTCGGCAGTGTAGGAGTGCTAACTCTCGCTGCTCTCTTCGTAGGAGACCTTAGGCCAGTCAGCCGTGAGACAGTCCTTACCTTCAGAGGGCCCCTCAACTGCATCCCTTAGCACCAAGTGGCCCCTGATGAAGACTGGAGACCACCCATCCAAATAGGATCTTAGCCGCCAGTTGTCACTCAGGAAGGAAGGAAAATACCCAAACTGAAGGCATGTGTGCTTTCCTTCTGTGCCAGAGAGCTTGCTGCCTGTCACAATCCAGATATGATGTATAGGAATAATAAGGCCCCTTGAATTACCCATTAAGTGCTGTCAGCAAATCACATGATTTCTTTTTTAATATTGCAAATATCTGGCCCCTGGAAAATGATGATGATGCTATCTCCACTCAGCTAGATGATAAACACAGTTCCTGTGCCAGGGAGCCGCCGCCCCTCCTCCAGAGCTGTCTCAGAAAAGGCAAGGAAGGATGGAGAGAGTCTCCTGCAGCTTTGAGCTTCAAGTCTCATCCTCGTCTGCCACAAACGCCCCTACCTTGCACCTCCCTCCAGCCAATGTTCCCTGGCTTTCCTGACAGCATGGCTGACGCATACATGCCACTTCCTCTGAGTGGTCTTCCGTGACTGCCCCACCTAAAAAGGCACCTTGTGTGATTCTCCCTCCAAGCACCTGTTTTTCATTCCTAGCATTATACCTGTTTGCTTGTTGAATGTATCAGTTAACAAACAAGAAGCCCCGTGAGGGCTGTCTTGTTCATTATACAATCCATGGTGCTAGCAACATTGGTGGGCACACAGTATGATCCCAGTAACCATTTGTTAAGTAAACACGGCTTGATGGAGCCACACTTCCTAGAGCAGTCAGGGCTTCTCAAACTCCATCATGCAACAGAGTAAGCCACAGATTACTAGACCACACCCCCAGTTTCTGGTACAGTAGCTCTGGGTGGGGCCTGTGAATTTACATCTCCAACAATATCCGAGGTGATGACAATGTTTCTGGTACGGGGGCCCCACTTTGAGAATCACATTCCTGAGAACTGTTCATAAATGCAGACACTCACTTCCTGCTCTCTCGCCTTCTGGCCTTAATTGTCAGAGTTGTCCATGTGACTATAAGGGACAGATGCAAAATGCTGGGCTCTTCAGGTCCAGTTTGTCCAAAGTGAATAAAAGTATTCTTATCCCTAATAGTGGGAAGGTAACTTGAGGCCAGTAGATGCAAAGCGAGGTGAGTTGCTCAGCAAGTCCTGGCAGATACGGCACAGGACTCCGCATACAAGATACACAGTTTCCTGTTCCAATCACTGAGCTGCACTTTTCTGACACCAACTGTAGAAATGAGTTGGCTTCTAAGTGGCTTATTAGAGAACAAATTATTCCCTGTTTCGCTACTTTTTCCATGTGAGTTAATCTGCAAGTCTAAAGTCCAAGCAGGTGCCAGAGTTATTCCTGCAACTGGCACCAAATTGCATTCAGAAAGCACAATTAGCACTTCGTTAATGTGCCTCAGAACGGGATAATCTACATTTTACCCAAAAGCAGCCTCCATCCCCACTGCACTTTACCTTAATGTGCCAACATACAGGTTGCCTGGCTAGCGAGGCCTTCGCACATCCCACCATTTGCCAGGCAGCAGTCTTTACCTCTTCACTGGAGCAAGGGAGGAAGGGCCCACACTCTGCAATTCAGGATCCAAGAACCACTCTCTATTCATCTTCTCTTCCTCCTCCACTACTACTACTTCTTCTTCTTTTCTTCTCCTTCTCATTCTCCTCTCTCCCCCTTTTCCTCCTTCTCCTCTCTCCTCCTTCTTTTCTTCATCCTCCTCTTCTTCCTCTTCCTTCTTCTCCTTTCTCTTCTTCTCCCCCTTCCTTCCTCCCCTCCTTCCTGTTTTTTTCCCTGCTTAACTATTCAGTCCACAAACCATTAGGGAGACCTAGAAGAGTGGGCACCTGTGCTAGAGCAGAGGGGAGATGCAGTGGCCCGCAGGGGTGTTGGAGACCAACCGTATATCGAGGCTGAGAGAGACGCATGAGAGAGCAGCCAGGGCTGAACCCAGCATGGCGTGTGGAGGCTCCACTGAGTTGAGGAGCTTGGGCAGCACGAGACGGTGAGCATGGAGTGTGGAGACCTGAGGAGCGGGGAGGGCTTCTGCCTTAGGGCAGAGGACAGCCCAGCACAGGCTAGAGACCAAATTGCATGAGGAGGGCATCCATGCCAGGAAGGAGTGATGGCAGCAGCGGAAGATTGGTTAAATGTAGGGAGATTTATCAATTAAGGAAATATGTTCAAGATGACTAGAGCCAGGATTCCTGGCGGCAGAGAGGAGAGCCACAAATATAAAAAGGGAAAAAAAAAAAAAAAAAACTAAAGTGAATCCTAAGGTGTTTGAATTTGTGGTATCTGTGTGAACTTGGTATTTTTAATAAATAGATAAATAAATACATAAATATGAATGCAATTCTATGTGTATACATACGTATATGTAAACATACACGTATATATTTCTTCACTCTGTCCCCCAAGAGGGCCTGAGGGACACTCCAGCACCAATGAGCACACTTAACCTCCTGGATCTGAGTTTCTAAATATCATTCACCTCTGCAAGGAACCAAGACTCTCACAGCCAGTGCAGGAAAGTGCTAGATGAGCCTGGAATGTCTCACTGTGCCAGAAGTAAGGACGTGCTCAAAGAGTGATGGAAGATGAGAAAAGCATACAGAAGCCAGCTTGGAGGGACTCCTACTGGCCAACTCAGGCAGACAAACCAGAAAAATGAATAATGAGGATCACACGTTGCAATCCATTGAACACGGTATGAAACCATGAGCTCATACTGATAAAAATAGATAAGTGAACAAGGCTGGTCTCCAAGCATCTCCACACACAATTGCTTACAAAGAGGAAAAGAGTAGCTCAATGGTGGAGATGACTGGCAGACACTACAGCAAGCGAGTGATCAAAGTCAGCGTCCCTCATTCCAAGACAAAACAGAATCATGTCCCGCCTGATAAGATGCAATGAGAAGTTTCTGGGAAACTCTTGCCACAGTTGTATGGTCTGAAATTAATCATGAGGAAATGTCCAACAAAGCCAAAGTGAGGGGCATGCATCAAAACAGTTGGCCTGTAGTCTTCAAAAGCATCCAGATCCCAAGCATTAAGGAAAGACTGGGGAACTATTCCAGATGGAAGGACACGATACAGACGTGACAAGTAAATACAGTGTGGGATCTTGGACTGGATCCTTTTGCTATAAAGATTATTCCTGGGGCAACTGGGAAAACTTAAATGCAGGCTGAGGGTTCAATCAATTCTTTTCCTGCCTTTGATGGTTGTCTTCTGGTCAGATAAGAGCATGTCTTTGTTGACAGGATACATAAACTAAAGTATTCATGGATGATAGACATCACTTCAGCAACATACTCAAACTGTTCTGGAAAAACAGCGTTGTTTTACACTGTACTTGCAGCTCTTCTTTATGAATGATGTTTTTTCCAATTTAAGAAGCTATCACTGTGATGCCCAGCCAAAGGCTTCAGCCTCCTTCAGCCCACATTATCTGGCCATGCTTGTGATGAGGTCAGTCTGCTTAAGAGACGCTGAGTCAGCCTCACACCACAGTACTGAGGTCATCACGGTCGTGCCTGTCATCTAAAATATCCTGCATGGGAGGGGGAATTGAGGGGGAAATTGGTGGACTCCGTGCCCTTCTGGAGCCCTGCATTGATTTCAGGAAGGATTCAGGCCACAAGAATTGGGAAGATAGATGTCTCTGTCACATGGGCATTGGGTCGGTGGTCACAAGAGCAATGTCCCGACTTCCGGTCTCATGTCCAGCCCTGGCAGGTGCTCTGCTCTCAGGGGTACACCCTGGGTAGCTTCTGCCTCCTCCTCTTCCATGTCAGGAATGCTGGCAGAGCCAAGCTGTCTACCCTGAAGCATGGGTTGAATGGTGGGGGCATGTTCCTCTCAGGGCGTGGAGCTCCTGCCTAGGACAAGAAGCCCTTCCAAGGATAAGAAGACTTCCTGTGTAGTTGTGAGTCTACATCTGTCACCATAGTGCAAACACAGCAAAGAGAGACTCATGTGTACCCAGGAAAACGTGGCCAGGGTGGCGAAGTCTCTGAAAACCATGTCATGAGAAGTGAAATCAGGTGAGATGGACCATCTGCCTTCAAGCATGTGAGGGGGTGACCCATGAGAGACACAAGACCTGTCTTGTATAGCTCCAGAGTATGAACTAAAACCAACAGTGGGCGATGGAAGGAAGTGGAGTTCAGCCCCACATAAGGAAGGAACTTTCCAACACTGACTCTCCAAAACATCCCAGGTAGCCCACACAGCCTTTTAATTTCTGGGAACTCTGCTTACTCTACTTAGGTATTGTTTCTGCTGCACTGCATGCTGCATGGTACTGCCCACTGATAACCCCGCTCTGTGGCATCATCTGCCCATGGTGGAAAAGCCAGCAAACATGCCCTGGCCAAAAGCAGGCACAAGCAAACAGAGTGCTAGCCTGGCCGTGCCAAGCCTTGGCATCCATGTTGGCTCTGTGGCTAACTCACTAGGAACCTCAGGAATATCCCCTTCAACTTCTCTGCCTCTGGAATCCTATCTGTTCTATTTACTTCACAGAGTAATGGAAAAGAAACATCAAGATAATGGACATGAAAGTGCTCAGGAAAATAAGAAGTGCCTTCAGCCTATAAAGGTAAGCCTCTGTCATTAGGATCAGGTTTAGAAAACAATGTGTGAACACAGGGCTGTAAAGCAGACAGGTTCTGAGACACACCTCACCTAGCTCCATTCCTCATTTTACAAGTGAGAGCACCATGGGATTCACATCACAGCGACTCACAGGACAGCAGCGGGGCCAGCCAGGTTTGATTGGGACACTAGAAGCCCCAGCTCATACTTAGATGACCACCCAGTGGCCATCTAGCTGCCGCTTGATTACCTTTGTAGACAAGGAGCTCACCTCCTCAAAGGCAGCCCCTTTCACCTTTGATAGGCTTAGGTGCTTAGGAAACTTCACCAAAACATGAGGAAGGGGAAGAAATCATGGTGGCCTTTCCTCTTCCAATCATTGGTGTCATTGATGCTAAAAGAGCTCCTTAGACTGCATCTACCTCCTTTCCTATACAATGTGCATTCAGTTGGCATGTGTTCTCTACGACACTTTCTTCTCCAGCCTGTGCATCCCTACTTTCTTGGTCCACGCCTCACTTGAGTCTGTGCTGGTTACCCTGCAATCAGCATACTTGAATTTTTCCAGAACTGGCTCCCAGCTCCCCACCCAGGTGGCCATCTTGTCTTTGGCAGTTGAACACGTGTATGTTTAGGACATCACCTGTCACCTTCCTTTTGAGCAGCTTCCTGTCCACAGCTCTTTAACTCAGCAGTAAGCCTGGGTGTCAGGCCTGGACGAGGAGAGCTCCACCTGCTCCTCATGTACGGTTGATCCTTAACAGAAGACAACAACCTTGAAATGACCCAGGAAGGTGGACCCAGAGTCTGAGGCTTGACTGGGACACTGGCCAGGGACCCCCACTCCAGCAAGGAAGCCCCCTGCATGTGTGAAAGGCATAAAGAGAGGCCCATTGCCATGGTGACTGTCAGGCAACCTAGCCTGCCTGAAACCCATGAGGAAAAGCCTCCGGGAAGGATCGTGAGATGCAGGAATTCACCCACAACCACTGTCAACCCTCCAGGGGCATTTACTGAATCAAGCAGTGCCTGGGCTGTTTCAGCTGTGGCCCAGAGAGGAGGATGGGGCAGGGCTAGCATGATCCATCCCACAGGGGGAAAGGAGTCCTTCGAGGGTGTGTGTGTGTGCATGTTTGTGTGCATGTGTGTATGCTTGTGTATGCATGTGTGTGCACCTCTGCATGTGTGTATGTGTGCTGACACATTGAACTGACACAGAATCCTTGTCTCCTTGGCCAAAGCCTCTTTCTTCAGGTGCCACGGTGATGTGAAGCATCTTAGAGCAGCTGGGGGGATATGAGTGAGGCTGAGGGAGACATTCCTCCTCCATGCCCCCAGAGTGCTCTGCCCACGCTTCCATTAGCACTAATTACATTGTGCTCTAATTCTCTGTTTACACATCTGGCTCTTCCACCAGAGCAGCTCCAGCACAGGGGCTGTGTCTTGTTTTTATATCCCTGATTCCTAGGACCATTCTTGACATATAGTAGGTGTTCATTAAGGGTTGCCTGAATAAACAAATGAATCTCTGCCAAGGACAAAATCAGAGTGTCTGACTTAAAATGGCAGCGTGCAAGGTCGAGGTTCAAGTCTCACAACAGCTCTGTGCAGCTCCTGCCATGTGTAGGGTACTGTGCTGGGCATATGGCCTCATCTTCAGGGAAGTCACATCCAGTGACAGGGACAAGGCAGAGGGACATCCTGCAGACCTGGTCACAAACTTATCAGCCAGAGATGGGTGATGAGTGCCACTCAATGACAGAGCTGTGAGAGGAACCCAGAAGACCCACCACCAGGGTGCCTACTGGATAGGTTACCAAGGAAAGGCCTGGACTTATTTCATGATTATTTAGTTGTTTTTCGTGTACATGGTCCAACTACTCTTTTTGATGCATAGGTTCACACATTTTTGACAAATGCATAGAGTTGTGTAACTGCAAAGAAGATAGAAAACATTTCCATCATTGGCCAGTTTTTTTGTTGTTGTTTGTTGTTTTTATGTATTTATTTATTTTAGATGGAGTTTCTGTCACCCAGGCTGGAGTACGGTGGCATGATCTCTGCTCACTGCAATCTCTGCTGCCCAGGTTCAAGCGATTCTCCTCCCTCAGCCTCCCAAGTAGCCAGGACTACAGGCATGCGCCACCACACCCGGCTAATTCTTGTATTTTTTAGTAGAGACAAGGTTTCACCATGTTGGCCAGGATGGTCTTGAACCTCTGACCTCATGACCCACCCACCTCAGCCTTCCAAAGTGCTGGGATTACAGGCGCGAGCCAACACGCCTGACCTTGTTTGTTGTTTTTAAATAATCACTTTTATCTTATCTGGTTCCTTTTTTACTTCATATCCACTTTAGTGGAGACATGCAACTGAAAACTGAGTCCATTTGTTATAATAACCTCATCAGATTTATCTGGCCTTTAAGTCCTATTTGATGTTTCAAAGCAAGAGAAGAAGGGAAAGGAAGCAGTAAGGTGAGATTTGGCACCAGGTCACGTTGAGAGAAGGGCAGTGTTTTGCTCCAGATTCCCCATCTCTGAGCAGAAAAACATACTACCCAGGGAGGGAATCCTGTGAGGATAAACCTTGCCATGTACCCCAGGTGCACTCCTGGAGAATAATGTTTAATTCCAATTCTATCAAAGAGCCTGTCCATCACTGTTTCTGCTGGTCACCAGTCCTCGCCTCCTCTACTCCCACCCATGCATTTCCTAAAGTTTCAAGTAAGCAGAAAATTGACCAAACCATTTTTAAATAAACTTAAATGTAATGGACAAATTATTATTATTTAGGGAACCTTGAAAAATGTTTTTATATGAATAAATATCTTTCCAAAAGAATGGTTTTAAACCATAATGGACGGAATTTGTACATTCACGTGAGGTTGCTCTTTGAAACATTTCTGTGGGATGTTGTTGGCTTATTCCAACTTTGAGGCTATTACCCGGAACACTGTTGGAACTTTGCTTCTGAAATTGCCTCCAGAATCAGTATACAAGACATACAAGAAAACTGGCCTCATTTTTCAAGTCACATATATATTTTACCCTTCCCGGATACTTGTGAGAGCTGCTCTCCACTGATTTTCATTAACTTAATGTCCAACCTGAAGGTCAGGAATAGAACAGCCAAACATCATTAATTTGGAATTCACTATTTTGGAATAAGAAATAGTTCAAACAAGTAAACTTCAACCATACAATTGCTTTCTTTGAAAGAAGTATTTGTCAACCAAACTAATCATATATGCAAATCAAAAGGCAACTATTTAAAGCTACTCAAAAGAGAATAAACTGATTAAGCATTCTCAAGTGCATACACCCTATATTAAGGTATCCTTTACCCAACATATATGTAGGCTCATTACAAACTGTCTTTATTAACCAGTCATTCCTTCGTGGGCCTGCAGAAAGCCTTTCTTCATTGACCTGTTTCCTGTCACTGTCAATACTTGAATGTAATGACATTATATCTCTTTTAAAAGATTTCATAATTGAAAATTGTCACTAATTTATACCAAGCTTCCACAAATTAGTCTGAATTAAAGAAGTCTGATTGTACTAGGTTGACCCTTGCACATCATTGGTAGGAATGCAAAATGGTGCAACTGCTATGAAGAACAGTATAGAGGTTCCTCAATAAATTAAAAATATAACTACCATATGGTTTAGCAATCCCACTTCTGATTATCTATCCAAAAGAATTAAAATCAAAATCTCAAAAATGTATTAGCACTCTCATGCTCATTATAGCATTATTCTCAATAATCAAGATGTGGAAACAGCCTAAATGTTCATCGACAGATAAATGGATGAAGAAACTATGATATATACAGAGAATGAAATACTATTCAGCCTTTAAAAAGAAGGAACTCTGCAATATGTGACTGTAGCCTGCAATATGGGTGAACCTTAAGGACATTATGCTACACAAACTAAGCCAGTTGCAGAAAGCACACAAATGATGTGTGTTTCCACTTACTCAAAGTATCTGAAATAGTCAAATTCACAGAATCAGAGAGTGCAGTGGTGGTTGCCAGGGACTGAGGCGGAGAGGGGAGGGAAAGGGGGGTTACTATTAACAGGCATAACATTTCAATTGAGCAAAATGAATAAGCTCTACAGATCTGCTGTACGACATTGCACCTATAGTCAACAGACTGTTTTGTATACTTAAAAATGTGTAAAGAGGGTAGATCTTGTGTTGTGTTCTTACCACATGAAACAAAATTGTAAAAAGCACACACACAACTGCTGCAAACTGGGCATAAAAGAGCACTATATCCAGACTAAATAGAACTTAAAAGAATACTGCTGCTTCCCCATCATCTACATTCGTGCCCTCTGCTTTAGACCTGTTTGCCCTGAGAAGTCAGTTGGGCAATCTAAAACTCACTTCGGGGACAAAATACATCCTTCCTGTCCATAAGTGTAATCCACTCGAACCCAAGAGATTCTGACTGTGTGAGGAAAAATTCCAGCCTAAGACTTCCGAAAGGACTGGGGATGAGAGGAGGGCAAATTCAAGTTTAATAGAATGAAACCTCGGAAAATGGACAAATGCAAATTAGGAGAGAGAAGCAGAAATTCTTCACATTTTAAAAGGCTCCTCATTAACTTATGTGATAGCATTCTGAGAATTTGTTTGAGGAATGCAGGGATGTGTAGACTCGAGAGTGCAAGAATGACTCTTCTCTGCTTCTGGGCAAGAAAACAGATTTGCACTGTAGCTAGAAGTATTACTGATGAGTATTAAAAACTTCCTGGATCGTGAAGGAGCAGGATAGCATCACACCATGAAATTTCTTTGTCTGGAGGTATTATAGTAGAGGAGCCCACTTTGAGAAATCAGGATTAATTCTGTCTTTATTCGACATTGTCCTCCTTTGCCAGAGTCTCCTGTGGCTGGATGGTAGATTAGTCCCCATGGCCACACTGGGCCTCTTTGAAGTAGCTGTGGCCACTGGGACGAATGAAGATGAGCATCAGACAGTAGATTGTCCTGCAGAGCTGGGGAGCTCCAACCAGCCAAGAAGACATTTCTCCCAGAAAGACCCCTTTTACGGGAGCCATGTGGTGTCACTGCTTGCAAGCTCTTCCGACACATATACTTCCTGAAACAGGGGGAGGAAGAGCTACCTGAGAAGGTCTCCTCTGCAGTGTGAGGTGGAGGGATGTAGGGGGAGTGATGTACACTTAGTTTATTTTTAAGCAAGTGACATACAGACATGGAGAATGAAAATGCAAGATAGGTTTGAAGCTGCAACCTTTCTCAGCGGAGCTGCTAGGAGAGGAGCTGTCCACAGAGCAGCTCCATTTCCCTGTGCCCTGTGTTACAGCGGGGAGCACTTCCCACTCCTGTAAAGCCAGACAAACCTGCCACTTGAATCCCCATCTCCCGGTGACGTGGGCACATAGTGGCAGTATATGGCAATAGAATTAATGTGGCTCTAAAGTAATTTGAAAATGCCAAGAGTAGCGAATTATCACATGAAAATGCAAATTGTTCCTTATCTGGACTGTTCCACAGATGCTATGATTCATCATTGAGCATTCAGCTGTATTTCCAAGTAAGATCTCAGCAAGAGGGTAGAAAGGCAGGGCTGAGGCACGTTCTGCCTGGAGAGATTTATAGCTCCTTTTATCCAGATGTAAAGCACATGAAGTTGGGAGAGAATATTAAACCTATAAAATCTCAATCTATCATGGAGTCCTTATTTGAGGAAGGCCAAAGGACACACAAGCACACACTTAAATCCTCCAAAATTTCCTCTCTTCAGACATGCATATACCTTGTAGACAATTCACCCTTCACTTTACCTTCTTTCCTGCGCCAAGGCAAATTCTTCTAGCCATCCACCCACCTACATATCCATCCATCTATCTACCCACCCATCCATCTATCCAGAGTTTCTCTCATATATTTACTCATTTTTAGTGGGTGTATTGGCAAATCCATTAAGCCCTTACTGCTGGCCACAGACACAGTTTCTGATTAAGAAAAGAAATCCAAATGGGCTTTTTTTTTACTTTCTCTTTTGCTAGCATTTGTAGCAGATGCTTGTTAAAGGGGAGATGCTAAACTTGAGAACTGAATCGGAGCCCAATGTGTGAATGAAAAGCAATTGTCTAAAAGCTGGAACCCAGGGGAAGACATCCCTTAGCCGGGTCAGGAGGTAATACTGACATAGTTCTCTCTGGGTGCCAGCACCGTTCTAAGTGTTTTATGAATACTATTTTATTTACTGGGATCAGAAGATGAGTGTCACCCTGAGTGAAAATCACTGGTGGCTCACACTTCTACTTTTGGCAAGTATTAATATCATGGAGAAAAATCCTTTAAGCTCAGGATATGTCCTGGGGGGGCCAAATCTAGGGTCTTTTGCAGAGCCTCTGCACATCCTAGTATCAGTCAAAGTTGGCTCCAGGAGGCTGCCACAGAATGGGTGGCTTGCCTGAACTCCCCATGTTCCCAGATACCCTTGTATCTCTTCCTTGCAATCTGGGAAGCCTGACCAGCAAGCGACCATGCAAAAGGCTGCTCCACAAATGACTTCCCTGAGCAACAGTGTTGCTGAAACAAAGAGTTCCTGCAGGGGAATGGTGGGCAGCAACCCTGCAAAGGGAGCCTGGGGCCTCTGTCAACTGGAGCCTTTAGAGCAGGGTTCCCCACCCCCAGGATGCAGACTGGGGTAGGAACCACTCTGTACAGCAGGAGGTGAGTGAGCATGACCTCCCAAGCTCTGCCTCCTGTCAGATCAGCGGCAGCATTAGATTCTCACAGGAAGGTGAGCTCTTTTGTGAACTTAGCTTCTCAGATTGCAAAGAAGGATATCTGGGAGCATGGGAAAGTCAGGGAAGCCACCCATTCCATGGCAGTCTCCTGGAGCCTACTTTAACCAACACTAGAGGTCAAAACATTACCTGTTCCAGGCCTCTCTCCTAGCTTCTGGTAGACTCCTAGCTTGTGGAAGCTGAACTCCAATCTTCTCACCTGACTCTAGCTTGACTTCATCTTAACGAACCACATCTGCAAGCACCCCATTTCCAACTAAGGTGCCAGTCTCAAGTGCTGGGGCTTAGGACTTCTACCTATCAATGCGGACACCATGCAATCCCATAACACAAGCTAAGGGATTTGGACTTTATAGCAAACTGTCACAGGGCTGCAGCCTCCAATTACAAGCGCCTGCATATAAAACTTGGTCTTTCAAAAGCCCTCTGCCACCAATGTCTAAAAACAATAACGAGGGACTATGTCAGAGGCCTCCCACCCCTGCTTCCTGTGCACATTTCAGCAGAGAAGACACCATAACTGGTATTCCCAAAGCTCAGGTGCCACTGTCAGAGCTGCTTTAAGAATCCTTGTCATACTTCCCACCCTTTGGTGCCTTTGATATGTAGTTTCAAGAGAAACACGGAAATTGCTCCTTTTCCTAAACACTCTGGCTGTCCTCCCAGAAGAAGCTGCACGGAGGGGTTCTGAGTGTTTGACCATCCTTCTCATGCAGACAGACACAACCTCCCAGACTTCTGCATGTTCCACTTTGGCCCCCCACCCACCAGGACTGCCCTGCAGATATCAGTAGTTTTCTGCAACACGAGAAGCAGAGAGCTGGGACTAACCATCTCTAGAAAGCCACCTAGGACTTAACAGCATCTAAACCAAGCAGAGGAGGCATCTGGTTCAGATAGTATTAAAGATAAATTACACCTTTAATGAGATGTAATTTACATAAATAAAGTTCACCAAATTTTGGCATATAACTCAGTACATTTTGACAAATATACATGGATACGTAACCACCACTACAGTCATGACACAGAGTATTTCTATTCCTTGTGCTTCTTTTCGGCCAATCCTCTCCTCCTCCCTCCCTGGCACTGATATGCTTTCTGCTGCCATAGTCTTGGCTTTTCAGAAGGTCACATAAATGAAATGATTACCTATGGAGACTTTTGTGCCTGCCTTCCTTCACTTAGCATCACGTTTTTGAGATTTTTCACCTTGCTTATGCCAGTAGCTCATTCCTTTTCACTGCCGAATAGTATTTCATTATGTTCATTTGTCACAGTTTATCCATTTACTCATCATTAGGCATAAGGGTTATTTCCAACTGGAGTCCAGTAAGAATACAATTGCTATGAGCATTTGAGTATGTCTTTGTGCTGACCTATGTTTTCATTCCTCGCAGATAAATACCTAAGAGTGGGATTTCTGGGTAGAATAGCAAAACTAAATTTAACTTTTTAAGAAACTGCCACAAGATGCGGTAACTTACACCTGTAATCCTAGCATTCTCGGAGACCAAGGCCAGCAGATCACCTGAGATCAGGAGTTCCAGACCAGCCTGGCCAACATAGTGAGACTCTGTTTCTACTAAAAATACAAATATTAGCTGGGCATGGTGGCCAGCACCTGTAATACCAGCTACTTGGGAGGCTGGGGCAGGAGAATCACTTGAACCCGGGAGGCAGAGGCTGCAGTGAGTGGAGATCATGCCACTGCACTCCAACCTGGGTGACAGAGTGAGACTCCATCTCAAAAAAAAAAAAAAAAATGAAAGAAAGAAAGAAAAAGAAACTGTCAAAGTGTTTCCCAAAGTGGCTGCACTAAGTGCTGCAGTCTCAGCAGCAAGGTATGACAGTTCACATTGCTGCACATCCTCATCAAACCTTAAAATTATCAGTTCTTTAAATGCTAGTGATAGTGGTAGCTCATTGCAGCATTAATTTGCATTTCCTTAATGACTAATAATGCTGATCATCTTATCATGTGCTCACTTGCTATTTATATATCTTCTTCGGTGACATGACTGTTTAAATCTTTGCCCATTTTTTATCATGGTGTTTGTCTTATTAATCAGTTTTAAGGATTCTGATCCATGAACATAATACATATCTCCATTTATTTAAATCTTTCTTAATTTCCGTTAGCAATGTTTTATATTTTTCAGTGTGAAGGACTTGCACATTATTTCTTGCACTTGAGAAGAATATCCAGTCTGCTCTTGTTTGGTAAAACGTTTTATAAATATTAATGAGATCAAGTTTGCTAATAGTGTTTATGACCTCTAGATACTTGCAGATTTTTTTTGTAGAATGGTTTTATAAATTTTTTGAGAGAGGACTACTTAAGTCTCCAACTGTAATTGTGGGTTTTTCCATGTCTTCTTTCAGTTCTATCAGTTTTGCTTTGTGTATTTTGAACCTTTATGTTTAGGTATATATGCATTAAGGAATTTATTTTATGTCCTCTTCGTAAACTGACCCCTTTTATCATTATATAATGCCCTTCTTTTTTTTTTTTTTTTTTTTTTGAGACGGAGTTTCGCTCTTGCTACCCAGGCTGGAGTGCAATGGCAGGATCTCGGCTCACCGCAACCTCCACCTCCTAGGTTCAGGCAATTCTCCTGCCTCAGCCTCCTGAGTAGCTGGAATTACAGGCACGCGCCACCATGCCCAGCTGATTTTTTGTATTTTTAGTAGAGACAGGGTTTCACCATGTTGACCAGGATGGTCTCGATCTCTTGACCTCGTGATCCACCCGCCTCGGCCTCCCAAAGTGCTGGGATTACAGGCGTAAGCCACCGCACCCGGCCAATGCCCTTCTTTATCTATGGTAATTTTTCTTATCGTGAAGTCTGACTTGTCTCATATTAATAAAGCCACATAAGGTTTCTTTGTCTTAGTGTTAGCAAAGCATAAACATACTTTTGCTTTTGGCCTATCTTTGTATTTGAAGTGGGTTTCTTATAGGTAATATGTAGTGGGTTTTGCTTTTTTATATCCAATCTGACAATTCTTTTATTTGGAATGTTTAGACCATTTACATTTAATGTAATTATTTACAGGATTAAATTTAAAACTACCATCTTATTATTAGTTTTCTATTTATACGTTCTTTTTCTTCTTGTTTTTCCATTGTTTTCTTGCTGTATTGTGAGGATACCATTTTACCTCCAATATTAGCTACACCTTCTTTGTTTCATCTTTTTAGTGATTACTCTAGGGTTTGTTAAGTTATCCCAGGCTGCCCTCCAACGATATGATCCTCCTTACATATAACGTAAGAACCTTACAGTAGTATATTTCCATTTCTTTCTACTATTCCTTTTTGCTGTTGCCATACATTTATTTCACCCAATGCTATAAACCATGTTACATTGTTATTATTTGTATGTAAAACAATTGTTTATTAAATCATGCATTTAAAAATGAGAAGGAATTTGTTTTCTATCCATCCACATATTTAGTATTCGGAGAACTCTTCGTTCCTCTGTTTAGATCTAAATTTTCATCTGTTCTCATATTTATTCCACCTAAAGAACTTACTTTTATTCCAATTCTGGTGTACTGTGACATATTCTCTCGCCTTTTGTTTTTCTGAAAGTTTTCATTTCACCTTCATTTTAAAAGATAATTTTAACACTAATGAAAACGAGACTGTCTCAAAAAAAAAAAAAAAAAAACTAACGAGCAATGGTAAGTCTTCTGCTCTTATCTGATGTATCTGGGGAAAACAAATACATAAATAAATAAAATATATTTTTGCTAGAGAGAGAATTCTAGGTGGAGAATTGCTTTTTTTTTCTATCACAACTTAAAGTGTTGCTCCATTATATTCTGGTTTGTTTAGTTGATGACAAGAAGTCTGCTATACTTTTATCTTTGCCCCTATGTACAAAGCATGCTTTTGGCTACTTTTACAATTTCCTGATTATCTCTGGCTTTTAGCAATTTGATTACAATGTGCCTGGATGTAATTTTCTTTATGCTTTTTTGACTGGTTTTGTTGATAATATTGGATCTATAGGTTCATATTTATCATCAAATTTAGAAAATATTTGGCAGTTATTTCTGGAAATATTTTTCTGTCCTACCCTTTTCTCCTCTCCTTCTGTAACTACAATTACATGCAATAGGCCACTTAATTATATACCACTGATCACACACAATTCTGTGTTATTTTTTTGAAGTGTTTTTTCTTCTGTGCCTAATTTTGAATTATTTTTATGTTATTTCTTTAAGTTCACTGATATTTACTTCTGTAGCATCTTATCCACTGTCAGTTCCACTCAGTGTATTTTTCATTTCCGTTGTGTTTTTCATCTCTAAAAGTTTCACTTGGCCCTTTATTTTTTATATGTTCTATTTCTCTCCTCCCATTCATAAGTTTCTATACTTCCTTGGATATACAGAATATTTTTATAATAATTATTTTAATGTCTTTGTCTGCTAATTCCATCATCTTTGTAATGTCAGAGTCTATTTCTACAAATTGATTTTTCCCTCAGTTATTCATCTTATTTCCTTGCTTCTTTCAACGCCTTATAATTATATGTGTGTTGCATGTTGCTCTCATACACAGTTAAGTAACTCAAAGTCAGTTCAATATTTTTGAGGCTTGCTTTTAAATTTTGTTAGGGCAGGTCCAGTACGACCATCAGTCTAGAGATGTTTTGGCTCTACTACTGAGGAGGGCTCTTCTGAGGATTCTACCCCATGCCTTATTAATTAGGAGATCCACTCTAGCTGGTGGGAATATAAATTATTCCCACCCTTCTGTGAGCTCTAGCAATTGTTTAATCTACTGCTTTCTACTGAGTTTTCCCCTGCCATGGTGAGTTTCCATTCATGCATGTGCTGATCAGTACTCAACCCAAGCTTCAAGGAGACAACTCTACAGATCGCTAGAGATTGCTCTCTGGGCAAGTCCATTCCATCCTCTGTGCTACTCTGCCATGCCAATTCAAGTTCCCTTGTCCTTCCCAAATTGTGATACCTGTCTGCTCAAATGAACAAGATTACCGGGCCACATTTTGCTCCCCTAACCGTCACCTCACACCGTGGCTAAGAAACTGCCTCCAGGATCAAGCTGGCACAATCCTAGGGCTCATCTCTTTTGTTTTCTTCTTCTCAGAGCTCACACTCCTGTGCTACATGCTGTCTAATGTCTATAAACCATTGTTTCATGCATTTTGTTTTGATTTTTCAGTTGTTTCAAGTGAGAGCATCAATCTGATCCCAGTTACTCTTATCAACATGCTGTTGATAAGAGGCTATTGGTGGAAGTCAGTATCTATATAAAGGATAGATTTCCCACATTTCCCACACTGATGTATGCTATTATTATCCCATTTAACCTCACTGTTACCCCTTCTGAACCACCATATGTTAGATCTCCTGGAAGGGGCTCAACACTGATACAGTGTTCAGGATACTGCTAGGGCTTTACCAGCCTCAAGCATACACTCTTCAGGCAGCAGAAGAATAGAAACTCAGCTGGCCTTAATACAATGGTCCCTTAATTTCTTATCACAGAACAACATTTATTTGGCCAAATGACCTAAGCCTAATCAGTTGGGGATGCCAAACAGAGCCCAGTACTAGAAGGAACCTAAATTCTAGTTCCATTCTGCTGCTTAGTGACAATGTTCGTTTGGGCATGTCACTGCGTTTTCAGTTTTCTCATCTGGATGACTTTGAAGTCTCCTTCTAATTTTAAGAGTTTATGCTCCTAGAACTTGATCATAGTCTCTTTCCATCAGCTTTTCTACCTGGGTAAGTTACGCACGCATTCTTCTCTGTTCCCCGATTCTGAACATTGCCACCCACCTGTTCTCATTATGGCTGCAGAGGGTCTTCTGGGTTGAGGGGGCCCCCAATGGGACTTTCTTTTGCCATGTTCTAATATGACCTCAGTGCTGGGCCATTATCTTCCTAGGCTCACCTCTTTATTTCTTCAAAAGGACATATATGTATCATCACATTTGCCAGATTCTTCTTTCCCATTAGCCATCATATATAAATGCATGTTCCAAATCCCTGGTAACTCCAACCCCGACAACTGCAGTCTTCCCTCCCCTCCCGAAATGTCACAGGCATCATTTCTTCCCCACTCTATCTGTTCCTACCTTGACAACTACCTGCTGGATGCTATGATAGTCACAGAACAACAGCTCTGGGCCTGGCATCAGGAGAAGAGGGATAAAGTAGGGTCCAACAAGGGCTGATAAAATTGCTGTAAAATAACAACCCCTATATCAAATGTGTCCATGGTCCAGTAATCAAGCCCAGAGAACTCATTCCATTTCCAGTGGAAATTTAGTGAAAAAACCCTTAGGATACAGATATTCATCTCTGATTCTGATCACTCCATCCCTGGGTAACCTTCCTTCCCTAGACTTTGTTTCTTTCCTATCTAAAACAGGGTGCACCATTGCTGGGCCCTCCATGAACTCACCATTGTTGATAGGACCAATAAGATCACAATGGGGAGGACAGAGGTTGCCGGATGCAAGGAGGCAACAACAGGGCTGAGATGATTAGCTTCTCTGTACTGATGAGCTGCAAATGCACAGGAGCTTTCTTTTCAAGCTTTCAGGCTGTTAAAAGATACTGTGATTTCCCAGTTCACCCCTAGAGTTTCTTTGTGTTGTCCTGAAGAAAAAGAGAGGGAAGGTGGTGGGGGGGCAGGTTTACTCCACAGTTGCTATTTTCGTATCCTGAAGAGTCAGCCTTGTTGATTACAGAGAGATTGTTATCTCTTTCAGGGCTCAGTGAAGGTCACCTTCAAATCTTTTTTGCTTAACCAGAGGCTCCCTTTTCCCTTGTGCTCAGTCGGTGCAAAACCTGGGACAGTGGAGTCAAGAGGGGGTGGAAGGGGTGCTGTGCAGCAGATGCCCTGAGAGCTAAGAGAAGAACTTGGTTCTCTTGGTAGGAGAGAGGGAAGAAAAGGAACAGGTGAGAGGGCTGTTTAATGCCACTCCCCACAGCACAATATAATAGATATCTGGGAGTAATCTAACTGAGAAGTCATTTTTAATAATGCAGATAAGGACATAATTAATGCCCTTATCTGCATTGGATCTCTCCCAGGAAGACACCAGGATAACTGGGAGGGAAAGGCTATAGATCTGGAGTCATAGCTCTTCTATGGGTGCCTTTGATTAGGACACAGTCACTGCCTAGGGGGCCAGGGCTAAGGAGGGGAAGGGAGCCATCAGAAGGATTCTCAAAGATGTGACATTGGTTGTAGGAGTTACATCTATTAAAGGAGTTAATAGATGTAATCCACTTAGCATAGAGTCTAGCACATCCTCAACACTGCAGGAGCAGAAGAGAAAGGGCTGTTCAAACACTGATTCAGCCCCTTATAGCTGTAGCAGGAGGGGCAGGGGGTGTATCACACAAGGGATACACAGAGATGGCCCCACAGAGGAAAGGCTTCCTGAGACAAGAGTCATCATCAGCCACCCTAGAATCCAGACCCTCATTCCAACACTTTTGTGAAATAAGAGGCCAGAGTGATGCTATCTCCAAGGGCAATCTAAGCCAGGCTGCTCCTTATAATCTGGTCTCATCCCTGCCCTTTACCCCCTCTCCTCATGTCTCTCTGTTCTTCCTTCCCCAGGTTCCCTGGGTGTCCCACTTCTGCACCAAGAAATAATCCCACAGAGCCAGGCTCTCCTGAAAAGGCTTTTACAGACTGCTGCTGGGCTCCCAGCAAGTGCTGCATCTCTGTGAGTCACTGAGCATGCAGGGAGCCCCCAAAGAGACAGCTTTGAAATGGGATCATTTTCTTCCTGGAAGCAAAAGGGTGTTTCCTCAAGACCCTATTTCTACATTAAAGTATGAGAAAGTCCATCTTTGAAGCTCCCAGTGGGGCCAGAGATCGAGTTGGGGTGGGGACGGGATGTTGATAAGAGTCAAATCTAGAACACTGTGCTCTTACCCCCTCATTTCACCCGGTGTCTCTGGGCCAGGCGTCTGGGAGCTATTTGTGATGTGTGGAATGTGTGCATGTGCTGGAAAGTATTCATGTATGAGTTCAAATTTATGTGCTCACTTTGCCCCTTGGGGTATTACTGGCCTTCAAGTTTGATGCCTTTGGAAGCTGAGTCCTCTCCCATCCTTTCAATCAAACTCAACCCTTGCTGCAGTAATCTGTCTTTAACAACTCCCACTGCAAGTCAATAAAATGTCAATTTAGTTCTCCTTTTGTTAAATCTGTGTAACGCCTCCCCTTTCCTTTGCTTGTTAAGGACAGCTCATGTTTACCTCCCCCAGTGTCTCCCAGTCTCCTCAGCAGGGGCACCTGCCCTTGAACACAGGAGCAGACATGCTCACTCAGATGGGAGTCGGTAGAGGGGTCATAGAGACAGGGAGACCTGAAAAATGGAACCACCAGATGTCTCTAGTTTTCTTCTATTCTTGGAAACCCCGAGCAAACCAGCCTTCTTTAGGATCACTAAGGTCCTTGATTTTCCCAACCTTGCTTTTCAAGTGGACAGTACTGCAGAGACATTAGGAATGAGAATTTGACTCGAAACCCATCACCACCATTTACTAGCTATATGACCTGAGATAATTAACTTTTCTGGATCTCTGCTTTCTTATCTGTCTAATGGGGTAACAATATCCTCATTGCCTACATAGGCTGATAAAAGGAGTTAATAGATGTAATGCACTCAGCGCAGAGTCTAGCACATTCTCAGTGCTGTATACCTATTTGCCATGATTTATTATTTTCTGGTTTCCTACCCTCTGTCTTCTCTTCAGCAATTCAGCTTCCTCCATTGGAACTACGTTTTCTCCATTGGATACAGCCTGGGGGATAAGTAGTTAGAACCTCTCCCTTTTCCAGGCAATGAAAGGGTGCCTAATGCAAGCAATGCCATAGGAATCACCTCTCCGGAATTTGAGTCTTGAGCATAGGCATAGACACTGAAAACAATGGGCTGCAGCTGCATCTTGACCAGGCTCATCCTAATTGGCCACCACTATGTGGTACCGCTGGATGCAGCCTTTGTTCTTGCCTGTCCCCAATCCCATTTCCCCCTTCCATGCTGGGAGCTCCCTTTAGGAGAATTAACCAGTTTGCTTTGCTTGCAGTCAAAGAATCTTGACCCATATGGAAGGAGTTCAGGGTTCACGTGTCTTTACGAAGCAGGGATTCTATCTTACCATCTCCTGCTTCCTTCCCTTTGCCCTTTTGCTCCACCTGCTTTCTGACCCCGTCTCTAACGTGCCACAAGGAAAAGAGAAGCTGAAGGAGAAGAAGAGGGAATCCCAAGAAGTCTGGGCAAAGGGGAGAAACGTCAAGAGCACGAAACTGTGTTTCTTTCCTTGGGCTTGGTGTGCCAGCCCTCCACCCGGCTCCACCCCACCCTGGTTCCATTTCCCCTTCAGCAGCCTCCCTCCTCTCAGTGAAGAACTCCTTTGTGTTGACAGCCACAAACGCGACAGAAAAAGAAGCGGGTAAAGGACAAGACAGCTCCGGCATCAGCCGCAAACTGCAGGGCTCGGCGTCCAGCAATATCATGCTGAAAGCAAGCTGCTCCCTGCTTCTGCCCTTCATGCTGCCTGAGCTGAGCATCTCACAAAACCTGCATTCCAATCAGCCCAGTCCACCTAGAGGATTCCTCTGGGAGGCAGGATCACTTGCCAAAAGTAACTTGCCCAAGATTTGATTGATGGGAAGCCAAATCGCCGTTTGGCAACATGAAATTGATGAATGGACTTTCTGTGAATTGACTTTTGGTGAATTTTCCCAGAGCCCATGTGCCCAGAACCACATTCAGAGAATCATCACTTAAAAAAGAAATTCAGGGTGTCCCAAGAGTCTATTCTAAAGGCAAGGCCGAAGAGGTAGATAGGGAGGTCACCTAACATTTAGGAATCACCTACTCTGTTCCAGGAGACTTATGGACACGATTTCATTTCACCCTCCACACCCAGCCCATGAGTTAGGAACCATTCACTTTATATGTGGGAAACCTGAAGCTGGAGAAGTAAGTGGCTTTCTCACCGTTTCTGCCTCCAGAGGTCCAGAACTTTCTTTATGTCTTGCAGTCTCCTTCTTAACCACTTCTTTCCCCACCTCAGGCCAGGCCAGGGTGAGTGGTCCAGCCAGAGAACCCACTCTAGAGACCCACAGAGGCATGCAGAAGCCAGCATTTGGACTGTAATCCTGCAACTCACCTATATCCAGTCCAAGCCTCCATCTCTTCCATTTGGCAACCAAACAGTGAAGAAGAAAACTCATGTTCTGGGAGGCTCTGCTGGGTGACACGCATTGTCACACATACTTGTTTACATAATCTCCTCTCTTTGAGGCCAGGGCTCCCAGCAGTGCATCACTCTCCCAGGGTTACATGACGCCCAAGTGGCAGTGACATGTTGCCCCAGCAGTAATATCACTCGCTTTCCTGCCAATTGCATTTGTGCCCCATCTTAAGACTTGTTTAGGTCTGCACCTCCATGTTACAAGTAAATAAATGAAGGCTCAAAGAGGAGCAGTCCATGGTTGGCGTGGTGTCCCAACAAAGCAAGCATTTGAGTCCCCTGATGGAGCATGGGACCTTTGAGGCTTTGGTCTTCTCTGCCCAAGATGTGGTCTTTATCCCTGAAATCCTAAGAACTGTGGGCTTGCCTGTTACCAAATTATCCTCTAGGACCATGGCTCCTCTAAGCCCACTACAGAATCCAACTGAAGCTTTCAATTATGTCAGCCTGTGGAAGGAACTAAGGTGACTGACGGATGGGCTGCTGTCAGAGAAAGCAGAATGGACCAAGCTCAAAGATCTGAGAGGCAGCCGCACCACACTTTCCTGAAATGCAAACCCCACCACCACGCCACCAGCCTCCAGATTTCAGCAGCATTACCACCCATCAAGGGCTGTTTAATTTTCCTTCAATATCCGAAGGCTGTCAGCAGGAAGGGCACTGCCAATTAGTCCATCAGTAAGAATCAGATCTAAGGTTGTAATTGCCCTGGGACCCATATAAAAATATCAACATTCTGTAGGAGGGTGAGAGATCCAAGAGTTTGGAGCTAAAGAGAGATTCTGACTCTAAAAGAAATGGCAGTCACAAGCTGAGAAGAGTAAATACATAATTATTTTAGCTCCTGGAGGTCCTAGTGTTAAGGAAACTGGGTCCTATGAATTCCCTCTCTTCAATACCTCCCAAATTCCTTATCTCCTTCCCTTTTCCACAGCCACCCCTGAGTTCTTGTCTACTCTGGTGATAATGCAGAGCAGGTGAGCCCCAAATGGGGCTTAGACTGGAGGGTTCCTGGCTTTGCCCAGGAAATAATTCACAGCTTTACTGAAGAGGTGTTACAGCTGTGGTGGTGTTACAGTTCCGTGACTGCTCCTGCACAGCAGCGTGACCCCACAGGCGGAAAGCAGCAGCTCAGGGCAGTTTTCCAGTCATATTTATACCTACTTTTAATTACATGTCTATTAAGGGGCAGTTTATGCAGAAATTTCTAGGGAAGGGGTAGTAATATTTGAGTCATTGGGTCGTTGCCATGGAAAGGGGCAATAACTCCAGGTGTTGCCATGGCAATGGTAAACCTACATGGCACACTGGGGTTGTGTCTTATGGAAAGCTGCTCCTGCCTCAGCCCTGCTTTAGCTAATCTTCAATTTGGTCTACTATTTGAGCCCCACCTCCAGAGTCAAGTCCTACTTCCTACCTCAGCAGGAGTATATCATCAGCCTCCTAAAGGCTCTTTCTGCCTTGACTACGGCCCCTTTCAGTTCATCTTTCACATGCCAACAGGGTGATCTGTCTAAAATTAACTCCGCCTAAAATGTCATCCACTTAGGGCACAGGTCTCTAAATTAGCATGCATATACTCAAGAATACACAAGACGCATTGGGATGTGGGAAGAAAAAAGACAATTTATATTTTCGTTCATTTGTCGAAAAACTAATCAAAAAGAAATTGAGTTTTCCTAATACATATATGCATCTTGACATTGGCAACCCCACTCAGCCCAGGAGGTGCCATGAGGGGAAAATGGGGACCCCACAACAAACGGGTTAACAGCAGTGTCCTCATTCAACTTTTTGGGGTCAGGTTTTTCCTCTCAGTGGACCTCAGTGGCACAGAATCAGGTTAATCAGAATTCTTGATGCATAACATGACTTCTCATGGGTCATTTATTCATTTATGAATGTATCTACTTTTCACTATCTGATAAGCACTTGTAAATCTACCATCCAACCTGAAGACTAAGACTTTGGCAAAAACTTTCATTTCACTATGTAGCCATCCTCCTGCCCAGCCTCCTATTTCCCCCACCCAAGGCAGCCACCATCCTGAACCACAAGTCCATTGTTCCCTTACGTCCTTTGAATATACTGTTCACTCATATGTATGTATTCCTTTAAAGAAAATATTTTTATTTTAGTTGTTTTTGCCATTATAAAAAGGGCTTATGCTGCATGTAATATTGAGTCTTTTCTTTCCCCACTTAATACAACTTTGCCAAGATTCATTCATAATGCTACCTTGCATAGTTTCATTCATTTTTACTGCTATGTAATATTCCTTTGTGTGACTTTACCACAATTTATTCATCCAGTCTTCTGTTCATAAGCATTTGGATGGTTTTTATTAATAGATAAAAATAAAAATTTATTTTAAAATTTAAATGGAACTGCAAAGACCCAAAAATAGCCAAGACAATCTTAAAATATATGTATATTCTCCAAAAAGACTCATATACATAATTAATAAAGAACATCAAAATTAAATAAGGATAAGACAAATAATTCAACAGAAAATAAGAAAGACTCAAACTTCATGAAAAAAAAATCTGAGGCCAATAAATACACAAAAAAATGCTCAACCTCATTAATCTTCAAAGGAATATAAAATAATACCATAGCAAGATATGACCTCACACCTAACACAATGGCAAAAATTAGAATGATGAATAATACTAAGTGTTGGTGAGGATGTGGAGAAACTAGAACTCTCAAACTTGCTGGTGAGAGTATAAATTGGTAAGACCACTTTGGAAAACTGGCATTATCTATCAAAGTTGAACGTACACATTGTAGTCCCTCCTTACCCAAGGGTTGGGTTTTCCACAGTTTCACTTTCCACAATTTTAGTTACCCATGGTCAGACAAAGACTGAAAATAGCTGAGTATGGCACAATACTATAAGATATTTTGAGGAAGAAATACCACACTCAGATAACTTTTATTACAGCATAGTGTTATAAATGTTCTTTTTCTTATTAGTTGTTGTTAATCTCTTACTATGACTAATTTATATATTAAACTTTATCATGAGTATGTAGATATAGGAAAAAACATATGCAGGGCTGGCTCTGGATGGTTTCAGCCATCCACTGGGGGTCTTGGAACATACCCTCCACAGATAAGAAGGGACTATTGCTGTATACTCTATATCCAGCAATTTTACTGCTAGATATATAGCCAAAGGAAATGTATACACATACATAACTAAAAGAGACATGTGTAAGAATGTTTATAGAAGTACTATTTATCATAGTTTAGTGCCAGCAATAAATTCAGCCCAAGGACATACTATCTATCTATCTATATATATATACACACACACATATATGTATATATATACTATATGTGTATATATATACATATATATATGTATATATACTATATATACATATTATGTGTATATATACTATACACATATTTGTATATGTGTGTGTATGTATATAGCATCCATAATATATACATACACACACATATATATATAGTATATAGAATATATACTATACACACACACACACACACACACACACACACACACACTCTCTCTTCAGCATACCTACATCAGGATGTAAGAGAGGCTGGACTTCACCCCTCTTCAACAAGGTTTATGGCAAGAGTATTTCTAAGTACAGTGGGCTATAGAGAGACACTCGTGTCCCCTATAGAAAAAAAGTGATTGTGTTTCTAGAACTTCTACTTGGTGACCCAGTGCTAGATACTCACTCATCACCAGAATTTTCTTTAAATGAAAAAAATCTGTATTTTGGATTTTAGATATTGAGCATTGGATTAATCAAAATCCTAGTTACAACTCAATGCCAACATTGTTTCACATATGGCCAACTTTTACACTCACTTATTCAACATTCACTTATTCATGCATTCATTCATTTTTATTCATCATCTGTTTTAGTCCATTTGTGTTGCTAAAAGGAATGTTTGAGGCTGGATAATTTACAAAGAAAAGAGGTTGATCTGCCTTGCAGTTCTGCGGGCTGTACAAGAAGCATGGAGCCAGCATCTGCTTCTGGTGAGGGCCCCAGGCTGCTTCCACTCAGTGGAAGGGAAAGAGGAAGGGGAGCTGGCTTGCCCAGGGATCACATGGCAAGAGGGGAAGCAAGAGAGAGCGAGGGGGGGAGGTGTCAGGCTCTTTTTAACAACCAGCTGTCATGGGAACGAATGGAGCAAGAGCTCACTCACCCCCATTTCCAGGAGGATACTAATCTACTGGCGAGGGATCCACCCCATAACACCAACACCTCCCGTTAGGCCCCACCTCCAACACTGGGATCAAATTTCAACATGAGGTTTGGGGGGACGCACAGCCAAGCTATAGCACCATCCATCTCAAAATCTAGAACAATATGAGCAGCACGTCTGCATGTTCCTCTGCTCTTTGGGCCCTCTGTCTTGGCTCTCACCACCTCTGCCAGAGGGAATCATTATGCTAAACCTTTTCCTTTCTTTCCTTTGCCTTATTTTTCAGTTGTATCACCTATATATGTCTCCCTACCTCGCCTATTTTTTAGTTTTAATTTTAAAGTTTGATGTGAGTCCCCTTCTAGGACTTGCTTTTTCCCACTCACTATATTCTAAGATTCACCCCCATGTTGCTACAGGGCTTGGAACAGAGCCTGGCACAAGGGAGGCACTCTGTGAGTACTGGCTGTCAGTATTCTCTCAACTCTGCAAGACTTACCAGTTTACTCTTCTCCATTTCCTATGCTGTAAAATATTCCATTTGGTAAAGATGTCATTGTATATTTATTTATTCTTCTCTCCATGGACTTTAGGGTTGTTTCCAAACAGTGCTGCTATGCAGTCTTGTTCGAGTCCTAACCCTTCTCCCTTCTCACACTGGTTGTTACAGCTACATTAGGTTTGGGGGCATGGATTTTTGGAAAGGTGGTAAAAATACTCATCATCACTGTGGATGGTGATAGGTGATATTGGTCTGAAATGTTACCTGTTACAAGGCACTTATATCAACATTATCTAATTGGAAAGGCTCCAAGCATAGGCAGGCCTATCACAGCGTTAGGAAACAACAAACGTCCTTTAGATCTTCTTTAATGCATTATTCTGTCCCACTCTGGAACCTTAGACTTGATTGGCATTCCTCTCACTGCAAAGCCTAGTTTAATTGCAATACGCAATTAAAACTGGGTGGGACATTTGAGGAAACTGAGGCCATCAGAAATACCCAAAGTTTTTTTCCTAGTCTCCAGCCAAAAGCCAAAACCTCCATGACCTGTGTGAGGCCAAGGGCTGCCCAAGAGATAGAAGTCCCCCCAGTATCATCCACCACTGGTCCTCCCAGGATGAGGGCCAGTCATCTATGACTCTTGCAGTCTGTCTGCCTCTCTCAGTTCCCATGTTACCCCTGGCGAAGCCAGGCTCCCTTGGTGGCACAATGCCAGCATTCTCTACTCCCCATCCCTATCACTGAATAATGAATACCAGCTAAGTGTTGAGCAGGTGCCAGCGACCTTCCAGCAAATATTCCCCCTGGAGCTTGGATCAATAACACTTAGCTGATCCTTTTCAGCTGGGAAAGGGGGCAGCAGGAAACCCAGCCTGAACCTTTCCCTCAGGGACATGCTGTCTGACAACCCCAAGCCCACCCTCATGGGCTCTTAATTTCCCAGTGCAGGAGTGAAGACTTGTGTCGACATGAGACCAATTACCCTCCTTCCTCAGTCCATGTTCCCCCAACATTCCCTTAGAATGTGACTGTTAAGCTCCATCTTCAAGAAAGGGCTCTTTCCCTGGGAGCTCTGGGTTGGGGAGTCTATAAAAGCCAAGGGGACACTGTGTTCTGGATTCAGGGGTGGCCACCAGCCATCTCATAACCTTGAGCTGCATGGTTCGGGATTAGAGAGGAAAAGAAGGAAAAACAAGGTGTTTTACACATGCACATCAACTCAGTGGCCTTGGCCATGCTCCATATCTAGAATCACATCTTTTTTGTTCCTAGAAGTCTTGCAGAGTTAAGAGAATAATCACAACCAGCATTCACAAAGTGCCTCCTTTGTGCCATGCTCTGTTCCAAGCCCTTGGCTCTAGCTCATTGCATCCCATAGAAACCCATAAGGTATGTGCTATCATCTCCACTTTAGAGATAAGGACATTGAGACATGAAGAGGTGAAGTGACTTGTCCAGAGTTACAAGGCCAGGAAGCATGGAGCCAGGGGCTGATCCCAGGCCACCTAGATCTAGAACACATTGTCTGGACCACTCTACCAAGCCACTTCCATGACACTTTACCCCTGGGCTAGAAAGGGAGCTCTGGCAGCAGATGTTCATGGCTGTGAATCCAGCTGTTATTTATAAATGATGTGATAGGTTTCTCAACCTCTCTACTTTTCTGAGTCTCCCCTTCCTTATGTGAAAAATGGAGATAATACTTAGCTCAAAGTGTTGTCGTAAAAATAAAAATTCAGTAAACTACAGAGCTGGTGTTCAATAGGTATTTATGCCCCACCTGCCATTTTGTGCAACTGCACGGTGCCCCCACAATGGAAACCATCGAGGGGACACAGGTGGAAAAGATGAGTAAAGATACCTGCCGTGCACAAGAAGCTTACATCACACATGGCACAGAACAAGTGCACAAAATAATAACTCACAAGTTAGACTGTGATTGTTAATTCCTAGAAAACATGAGACTATTCATAGCAGAGGAGGGGAAGGTTTCACTCCTTTGTTCTGAGTAGATGTGACTTAAAAGCAGAACCCTGGTATTCCTTCTCCCTTATCTGATTAATCTGCAGAAAGAGGGAATCACAGTCAAGCCAGCATCTGCTACTGGTGATCATAGGGTCAAAGGTCTGTGTCAGGGACCCCAGATGATTTGCAGTTCATTTACTGAGTCCTCACTGGGAGTGTGTCCATGAAGACCTGGATCAGCTGGAGACTATGTGCCTGGTGACTGCCGGCCTTCTCCAAGCAGATGTGGCCTTCTGATTGGCCTGGTGCTATGCTAGGGTCCTAAAATACAGCTCTGAGTCCTGCCTTGGAGTCCTGGGTAGGGCTGCCTCTCCTCCCTTATCATGT
The DNA here is from genome assembly GCF_009761245.1 of Sapajus apella. Classification (NCBI taxonomy): domain Eukaryota; kingdom Metazoa; phylum Chordata; class Mammalia; order Primates; family Cebidae; genus Sapajus; species Sapajus apella. The sequence continues at coordinate 9,738,398 of NW_022436947.1, forward strand.
ATTCCCCAGGCTACAAACCAGAATAGCCAGTCCTCTTTGGCCAGTTTCCCCATCACCCTCCTCCTAAGTGAAAACTCATCTGACCTAAGCTTTAAAGACAAAAGGGGAGAAGAGCTCATCCTGTAATGTTACCTCCTCTTCCTCAGAATCTTTGAAACTGACTGAAAGTTCCTGCGTCCCTGCCCTACTAGAGAGTGGGGGAATTCCTCTAGCCCCAGCTGGCCCCACCTCCCAGTCACCTCATCCATCAACTTGACAGGTGGGCCCTAGAGAGAAGCTATAAGCAGGACAGGGGTAATTAGGATCCATTAAGGAGATGAGGCTGAGCTGCAGGGGGCACCATTCATTCCACAGCGCCTTCTTCTAAATGGGGCTGTCAGCCATGCAAAGCTTGCTCCTGGGGAGGCCGCGGCAACGGGGTAAAGGAGCATCTTGAGAACACCAAGGCCTGGAGATGAGGCAGAGGCCATCGGCCAGCCTTCCTACAGAGAAGGCAGAGGGCAGAGAAGGGGAAAACAGCAGCCACCCCCAACCTTCACCAGCAGAGTCTCATGTAGGGGCTTGTTTGTGAGCCAAGTCCTCAGCTTATGACTCTATACTCTGCAGTGCAGGTTGCTTTCCACGGCCTCCCCACACAGCCCAGCCCTGGGCAAGACTACATCTCAAACAAACAAACAAACAAAAAAGCATTGCACCTAAGATGGGAGCACTCCTCTTGCTTTCGGGAACACCAGGCCCTGGCCTATGGCGTGACCATCCCTTTGTTTCTTTACCTTTCTAATAAACTTGCTTTCACTTTATTCTGCAGACTTGCCCCAAAATCTTTCTCGCATGAGATCCAAGAATCATCTCTTGGGGCCTGGATTGGGACCGCGTTCCAGGAACATTTGGAGTATAGCTTACTCTACTTAATGTAGGCACAAATGTGATCTGAAATTCATTGGTTGGGTCTTTAGTAGGATTTTCTATTTCTTTCTTTCTTTTTTGAAAGGGCTGGGGATACCCAGTTCCATTATGTCTGACCAGGTCGTTTCTGAAAGGAACTAAAAGACATCGTGATTCGCAGCCCCACAGACAGCAGCCCAGGACCCTTGAGGAAGGCACCTATCCACTTCACTTTTCCATGGCCCCTGCAGAGCAGAGCCCAGTGAAGCTCCAGTCGTCGGCGCCTTCCCTCTGGCCGTCCGACTGCAGAGTCTGCACTCCCTTTGCCTTCATTGCTATTGTTTTCAGTCAAGGCAGCAGTGAAACCCATGTTAAGACCAGAAGGCCCATGTTAAGAGAGGCCAATTACTAATGTGTTGAGGGAAAAAAAAAAAAACATAAATAATTGTACTGAGGCTTGATGTTAAATATAAGGAAGACTAATAATTCAGACAGGCAGAAACTCCTGAATCTACCACAAAACTCCCCAAGGCAGAATGGCAGCGAATGGCCACACATTTGCATAATAGCTTTCTTGTTGTTCTCTTTGTTCTTTTTGTTGCTTCAACTAATTTCTTTTAAGCACCCTGTTATTTCCCTCATTCCTCGGAAAGGAGCCAGCCACACTGATCCATAAAATGGTAACTTTCACTGGCACAATACCGTTGTTAAACATTTGTAAATGGAGGGATCTGAAAAGAGACAACGTTCTAGATCAAAATAGCCCCAGGAGCCTCTCCTTCTTGTATTCAATTGGTTGTGGATGCTTTTCTCCAGGGCTGGATTCACAGGTGGGCCACCTGCAGCCCTACGCAGCTGTCCCATGCTTGCCGGCACCCTGTGGTTAGAAAGGCCACACTAAATGTCCATCAACAATACACTGGATAAAGAAAATGTGCCACATATACACCATGGAATACTATGCAGCCATAAAAAACAATGGGTTCGTGTCCTTCATGGGTACGTGGATGAATCTGTAAGCCATCATTCTCAGCAAACTGATATAAGAACAGAAAATCAAACACCACATGGTATCGCTCATAGGCAGGTGTTGAACAATTAGAACATATGGCCACAGGGAGGGGAGCATCACATACTGCGGTCAGTTGGGGGGACTAGGGGAGGGACAGCAGGGGGTGGGGAGGGATAACGTGGGGAGAAATACCAGATATAGGAGACTGGGTGAGGAAGGTAGCAAATCACCTTGCCATGTATGTACCTATGCAACAATCCTGCATGATCTGCACATGTACCCCGGAACCTAAAGTACAATAAAAAGATGCTTATTAGGAAAAAAAAAAAAAAAAAAAGAAAGTCCACACATGATGTCTGGACACCACATGATGTCTACTTTGCCATTGGAGTTAGGCACTATCCCAGCCAGACCTGACTCAGAGTGAGAAGCACACATAATTTGCAAGGCCAATGCTAAATGAAAATGTGGGGCCCCTTGTTAAAAAGTACTGAACAATTCTAGATGGTGACAGCCAAGCATTAAACCAAGCAAGGAGTGCAAATTATGTATGCTGCTCATGCTGAGTCAGGTCTGGCTGGGATACTGCCTGACTCCAATGGCAAAGTAGACATCACGTGGTGAAGTCTCCCAGGAGTCCAGCAATCATCACACGTCTGCCTCCTCTAGTACTCATTTATATAAGCCACCTGGCACCCTTGATGGCCATGAATCATGGAAAAGGGGACAAATTCATTTCCCCAGGATACAATCTCACACCAAACTTCCTGAGCTCCTCCTTCCTACCAAGAAGGAATAGCTACTCCTTCTTCCTACCAACCCACGCCTGGCTCACTTGATCGTCAGAGTCTAGCTTGAAGTAGACTTCTACCAGAAGTCCTCCCCTGACCGCTGCCCTCGGCCACTCCACCCAGCTGCCTCTATTCTATGCTGTACCCACCGGGGACTCAAGTGTTTCCAGGACACTCTGTGTTCTTCAGTTACTATAATGAATGTAGGTGTCTTAGCTTGATAGGAGGTTCTAACAGACCTGAAGTCTGTTTGCTCCGTTCCTTTAGGACTGTGCCTGATGCAGCAAGCACAGTTTGTTGCCCACACAAATCTATTGGCCTGTTCCTGACCAGTGGAAACCAATTTTGTTTCCATATTAACACTTTTCTCTGAGGCCTTCTGCTGAGAAAGGGTGACTTTAGCCACTTCCCAGGAGGGTAAGGCGTGGATATTGATTGGTCTAGGGTGATCCCATTCTCTTTCCTACCATTGGTTTAAGAAGGGTCATGAGACCTCGTCTTGATCAGTGATACATGAGAGAAATGATGAGATCATGTCTACAGAAAAGATTTCTAATCGATAGAAAGAGACTCAGGGGAGGAAAGGGTTCCTTCTCTTCAGTTGGGTAAGTGTCATGTCCACATGGGACACCTAGAACTATGGCAGCCACCTTGTGACCAGGAGGGACAATATCAACAGGGTGAAGCTGACAGTGAACAATGATGAAAATAATCTGTGTTCTTGATGAGGTGATTAGATAGACACTAACCAACCTGGACCCACCCCACCTACTTCCAGGAGTCTGGCCACATAACTTTAATATTTTTATCACTTAATACACATTTATTTAGGTTTTCTGTTCTTTGTAGCTGAAAGCTTTCTAAATTATACAGTTTTGCCTGCAATAGGTGTGCTTTGTGGATTTTGTCTAATTAAATGTTGGGAACAGGGTGTGCAGGGTCTGCCCTTGGAACAGGCTAACCAGACTGCCTGTAAGAAATGTGAGTGGTCTAAAAGAAAAAGAATATACGCATCTCAATGTTTCTGAGGTCCAGTTTTGATTCTATATCTGACTGTGACTTTGATAGTTGGGAATGTGGAAAATTAAAACATTAAGGAGTAAAGTCTTGACTTTGGTTGCATGCATCACAAACGAAATAAACTCAATCTAGAATACGGACTTGGTGTAGAAGTAAAATTCTAAGTAGATCTCCGTCTGCTTCCTCTGGCTGGGGGCACTTGCTTCTTTCTGCAAGTGATCAAATCTAAACAAAATGTTGTTTCTTAGGTCTAAAAATCTGCTGTTACCCAAGTCACTGAGCTCTGTAATTAAGACCTGATCTTTCCCCTGGGGAGTGCATGAGTGATGGACGTAGCTGCTGTACATACCTTTTCCTCACCCAGTACCCAGTCCTCAAATTTAGCCAGCTTGGGCTGCTCTCTACACAATGAAATTTTAGGAATATCATTGTAGCCTAAAATTATATTATCTAGGGCCAATAAAATCTGGAATTCCATCATTAGACATTCATTCTTTTAACTATATGTCTATAAAAGTCACTAAAATTCAACTATCCTGATTTAGGAGTAGCCTCTTCTCTTGAGCACAAAATAGGGTATAGAAAATGAGGCAGGGGACAAATTCCTGGGATGAGCTTATTGTTAGAGCTGAGCAGATTTATAAAGAAGAACCTTGATGCACTGATGACAAACTTTTCTTATGTCTCAATTTTACTTGGAAATAATGACAATCTTTGGGGAAGGAGCAGCACATGCATTTGCCCACTGTAACATGGATCCGTTCACGCCTGTGAAGACAGAAGGATAAGAAGATCAGAAATAAGCAAGTGGCCTCAGCCAGAGGAAGTAAATGGAGGTCTGAAGTCCTGGAGAGAATTCTCTGACAGGGCTTGAAGAACTGACAGGCTTTAAAGGGCACAGTGGCTCACACCTGTAATCCCAGCACTTTGGGAGGCTGAGACGGGTGGATCGCTTGAACCCAGGAGTTCAAGACCAGGCTGGGCAACATGGCAAAACCTCATCTCTACTTTTAAAAATACAAAAAATTAGCCAGGTGTGGTGGTGAACACCTATGGTCCCAGCTACCCAGAAGGCTGAGGTGGGAGGTTAGCTTGAGCCCAGTAGGTTGACGCTGCGGTGAGCCACTACACTCCAGCCTGGGCTACAGGAGGGAGACCCTTTAAAAAAAAAAGCCTATGTGAAAGACTGTTATTCCAATGGCCAAGGCTTCTGTACTGTTTATGGTAAAACAGGTTGTTACTGCATATATTGAAAGCCACCAGTTGCAGCCTGAAAACTTCTGGAGTGGTCATTGGAGTCAAGAGCAGAAGTCTACCATCAGATAACCTACAGCCCAGGGAGTCAGAGTGCTTAAAGTTCAGGTTCAGTATTAGGAAGACAGCAAAGCTCCATTGGTCAGTCAGAAAGTTGTACAGGATTCACTGTTTCAAATGAAGTCCAAACCGTAAAGGAGTTTATTAAAATCAGAGAATGCAGGAAAGGAGTATCAGACAGCAATTAGTAAAAACTATCAAACAATGTCAGATGCCACATTCCAGGCCTTGCACCAGCAGCAACCAGTTACCTGCACCAAAATTGATGGGAACAAGATACTCGGCTACAAGACTGGCAAAGAAATGCAGAGAACTTAAAGGCTGAATGTGGGATTCTTCCATACATGGAAAGACAAAGATTCGACATGTGGATGTATGATAAATAAGTGATTTACAAACAAGAGTGATATTTTGCTAGGGCTTTCAAAGTTCATGGATTTTCTAGTCCCGTGGAATACTGCTGAACCCCTAGCATTCTCTGCATTCTTTTAAGTCCTCTGTCTTGTAATTTTCTGCTAACTATATCCATGTGTGAATCTTTTTTTGGTGTTGTTAATTCGACTACATTTAATGCTGAAAAGAGACATCTAATCTAGAGTCACTTAGTGTTTAGAAAATTTTCCTAGCCATGAAGCCCTGTTACTGATTTAGATAAGGTGTGATGTTCATTACTTTTCTACCGCCATTCTTCCAAGAAATTCTGGTACTTCAGTGGTTTTTACAGCTCCATCAATGGCTAAAGAGGCATTGCCACGAGCTATAGCTAAATGGAAGACACACTCATCCCTCCCCTTCTGCTTTCATCTTCATTTATAGCATCTCATAACTGTTGTTTGCCAAAATTTGGATTGGGACCTTTCAGGTCCTTTTTGGAGGGCAAAGGAAATTTTCTGGAAATTCCATTACAGCCAGCTTCTCTGGGGAACTTGTTTTTAAATCCAAAGACTTGAACCACCTTCCCTGCAAATGGACATGTCCACTTTCTTCCCCTCTGTCATTGTCTCCTCCCCATCTAGTACCACTATAGTTATATTCTCTTCTAAGAATGCTTCTAAGAAGCACAGTAGTCACTGACTCACTACGGTCAAATCACTGCCAGGCTTTGGGCTCTCCACCTTTAAAATGCATTCCACAAGCTAAATTGAGTCTACATACAGCATGAATACCACTTTGGGGACAGGCCACTGAGATGAATTGGGTGGAAATTTTGTATGGGAAAGTCTCCACAAAGGGACCTGTCTGTGGGCTGCCTGGATGGGGGGTGGAACGGGCCACTCCTGCTGCCTGCACTTTCTCTCTGCCTTTCCTTCTCCTATGAAAAACAGTGGACAGAGGAGGCTGTGTCTCCCCTCACTGTCCTTTGGTCTCCTCGGCAACAGTCATGCCCCTTCAGCGAGCCCTCTCCCAGGTCTTTTGTGGCTAGACTTTCTTGGCAGAAAGCCATGAGTGAGACATGGAAATGCAGAAGAAATACAACCCACAGCCAAAGGCTTTCTTCTTTTTCGGCAGCTAGAGGGATGCTGAAGAAGGCTGCTACATTTGTGAACTTCTCCATCCTTCTGAGCAGCTCACAGTGTTTTGGCCACTCCATTGCATTAGTCAAAGTGATTTTGTTGGTGGTGGTATTCTTCCTCTTTCTGGGAGAAGAGAAGAAATTGGAATTTTCTTTTTTTGAGATGGAGTCTTGCTCTGTTGTCCAGGCTGAAATGCAGTGGCACGATCTTGGCTTACTGCAACGTCCACCTCCTGGGTTCAAGTGATTCTTGTGCCTCAGCCTCCCGAGTAGCTGGGATTACAGGCACCTGACACCACACCCAGCTAACTTTTGCATTTTTTTTTTAAGAGATGGAGTTTCGCCACATTGGCCAGGCTGGTCTTGAACTCCTGACCCCAAGTGATCCGCCCTTCTCGGCTTCCCAAAGTGCTGGGATTACAGGCGTGAGCCACCGTGCCCAGCAAGAAATGGGTCCTATTCACTGCCAGGCTCAGGCTTGCAGGCCTCCTTACACCCTCTCTTTCCCCTTCACCAACTCAGGACCTTTTAATTGGGCAAACAGAAATATACAGTGGACAGTAGAGTCAGCCAAAATCTGTCTTAGGGCAGACAACAGGCAAAGGGTCATGACAACTGAGAAAGGTAAAACATTCATGGCCTAGTAAGGCAAGAATGAGGCCTGTCTTCCAGCAGGAGAAATTGGCAGCTACTGACACAGTGAGAATTCCTTATCTTTAGAACAAAATATGTTCCTATTGGAGTACCTGACACAGAAGATAGTGTGGTATGGATGAATATTGTGAATGACAAATAATGTAAATATATTTGAAATAAACAAACTGCTTACACAGCTCAATGAGTTATTTGGAAACACACTCTGGCTTGACTGTGTTACTGAGCAAAACCTAAGTTGAAACAAAAATACCCTTCTCTTTTGACATGCATTTGAAGATAGGTAGGAAGACAATACTTTTTTTTTTTTTAACTGACCTTCCCTTAAGGCTTGGTCATAGAAGTGTAAACAATGTAAATGAATTCACCGTTGCCAGTTTTTATGCCATATCTATGTTACCCATGTATTCTGAGATCATACATGTACCTGCCAAAATACCTGGGAAGGATTGCTGTATCACAGTTACATTTGAGTTCTTGGCAGGCAGAACTGAGGAAGAGTAATTTAGAACGCTTTACATCCTATTTGAAAGAAATCACTAGTATTTACTTAAATAACAGGTTACAATAGAAAGATACTACCTGGAAGCAACCTTTTTCACTTTAGTTCATTTTTATTTTTTGTGTATAATTTATATAGTTGTTTGATTATTTTGCTTATAGTGCAATCCTGCCACAAGTATTAAAGCAGGAGATACCCATTATGCCTTCAACATCTGCATTTTCCAAGCTTTATACTTCCTTTTTTTTTTTTTTTTTTAGACAGAGTTTCGCTCTTGTTGCCCAGGCTGGAGTGCAATGGCGTGATCTCGGCTCACCGCAACCACCTCCTGGGTTCAGGCAATTGTCCTGCCTCAGCCTCCTGAGTAGCTGGGACTACAGGTATGTGCCATCATGCCCAGCTGATTTTTTGTATTTTTAGTAGAGACGGGGTTTCACCATGTTGACCAGGATGGTCTCGATCTCTTGACCTCGTGATCCACCTGCCTCGGCCTCCCAAAGTGCTGGGATTACAGGCATGAGCCACCGCGCCCGGCCCCCAAGTTTTATACTTCTACATCCACAGTATGTCAGTAGTTCTTGAAATTTAAAAAAAAGATAATAAAACTCCGTCTCAAAAAAAAAAAAAAAGAAAAGAAAAACAATGCTGTCCGATAGAACTCTCTGTGCAGATGGAAGTGTTCCCTATCTATGCTGTCCAATACAAAGCCACCAGCCACATGTGGCCATGGAGCATTTACAATGTGGCTAGTGCCACTGAGAAACTGAATTCTTAACTTTATTGAATTTTCGTTAATTAAAATTTAAACTCACAGAGCTGCATGGGGCCAGTGGCTAAGGCACTGGACAAAGCAGGGAAAGAAAAGGTCTCCCACAGGTGGTATCCATGGATACCAAGCAATAGGGGATAATATGATCTCCCCTCCCTGCCAGCCCCTCCTTGAGAGGAAAACACTGAAGGAAGACGGCGCTTCTCGGGGGAAATCAGAAGTCCCTCTCCACTACATGTCCTTTTCCTGCTAAAAGTTCCATGCATCAGAGAGCTATACAAACTCAGAAATGTGTGGAGAAAGCAATGCCTACACACCTGTGTCAGCACGACAGACAGGAAGGGGGCCACAGGGCTGAGGGAACCCTCTCCGCAGGCCTGGAGAGCTGAGAGCCTAGAACCCCAGCATTTTCCAGTAAAGTATTACAGAGATTTGATGCTGTAGGAGGGATGAAGGTAACAGTTAAACTCCAGTGTGTACATACTTTGGCATGTATATGAACTGAAACTGTTTTGGGGAGCCCTGCTGTGGGGCCATCTCCCAGGTTGAAACTTCATAGTAATGAATTTTGCTGCTGTTTTGTAAGTGCCTGGGCTGGGGTCTGAGTCTGACTTTCCTTTTGTCACACCATGTTAAGGTAGAGAGAGGAACCTGCATATTCATGTTTAGGCAGTTCTGTCATCTTGAGAGCAAATAGAGCCACCAGCTTCTCATTTTCACTGAGCTCAGGTCATCACCTTTACGATTTTAGGAGACTGTTCTAGGAAGAAGCTGGGGCATTTGGCAGACAGCAAATGTGAGGCGTACAATCCAGGTGACCAGAGCTGCGAGGAGGTGGCATGATTGGGCTCATCACTTCTCCACCCTGAACCTGTTCCTTGTTTGTACTCCTTGTCTCTACAAGTTAACCTACTATCCACTCACTCTAAAGGGAAACCTGGCAGGGATCACCACAGACACCTCCTGGACAGCCCCTTTTCCCTTATTTCAGATCAGATTATTCACCAAGCCCTGTTGATTCTACACTAGAAATGTCTCCGAATTCCCCTCATCCTGGCCTTCACTGCCACCATGGGGACCCTTGCTGCTTCTCACCTAGGGACCCACCTGTGTCTGATCCCCATATCTCCCCACTCAGTCTATCCTCCATCACCGGCCAGAAGCACCAGGCTAAAAATCAAGCTGTATGGTGCCTATCACTCCTCTGCTAAATCTGGGTTCCATTTAGCCTAAAGGATAATGTCAGCACTACTCTGTGTGACAGGAAATGATTCTAAGGGGCTGTCCCCAGGGTCTCTGTCCAGTCTCACCTCAAACAGGTCTGCCTGCGTAGACTCACACTGCATTCCACTGCTCCCCCACCCCTTCTGCGTCCTCTGCCTGCTCAAGCCTGGTCTTGGCACATACCATCCCCTCTGTGCAGGGGCTCTTCTCTTCCCAACAAATTCCCATTCAGCCTTCAACAAGTAGCTCTAGCACCCTCTCCACCATGAAGTGTGTTTTGGATGCTCCCTCCTTTCTGCTCTGCAAACCTCTAGTGTAGATCGTGCTATGTTTGTTTTTTTGTTCCAAAGTCTGTCTCCATTTTAGACTGTGAGCTCCAAGCTCCACAACGCCTATGACTGTGGCATCTAAGTCATTTCTATCCCCCTGTTGCTCTGCACATGCCTAGGATATAAAGGATACTGGATGGGTGGATGCAAGAATAGATGGGTGGATGGATGGATGGATGGATGGATGGATGGATGAGTGGATGCATGGGGAGTTGAGGAGGTGGAGGGATGTATGGATGGATGGATAAATGGGTGGATGAGTGGATGCATAGGGGGCTGGGGGGTAGATAGAGAAAGGATGAATGGACGGATGGACAAACAAATGAACAAAAAGTAGGTTCAACAGACTAAAAGCAGGCAGGATAGTCTAAAGGTTAACTTGTATTAGGAGCAGGGCATGGGAAAGCCAGGACTGTGGTCAAGAAGCTGAGGCAGATTCCTGGAGTCTCAAGTGACTAAGGGAGAGCCCACAGGGAGATACAAGTCCTCAGCCTGACTCAGGCAAAGAGAAGACATGGCACGAGAAGAAATTCTCCTGAGAGGGTAAAAAGGAAGGGTATGGGAAGAAAATGGCAGTCAAACAATAAACTGTGATGCTGAAGAGTCAGCTATGGGATCCCTTAACCCAAGAGGGTCTGTATGCCAAGAAGTTCAAGAACTGTATAGATTGGAGGCAACCAAGATCCCTGCCCATCCCCACAGAATCCTAAACCAAATCCTAGAGAGTCCAGGCCCTGTGTGCACCCCAAAACCATTCAGAGGAGAGAATTTTGCCAGAGTCCCCAGGAAAGAAAAGTGCTGAGGAGAGAGGGTGGTGACAGAGTGAAGGAACACCTGAGGAAAAATATCTGAGGGTGGAAGTTGTCGAGTAGCAGGATACTTACATGATTTCAGTGTATCTCCCCAACAAGTTACTTGTCAATTACAAAAGAAAAGAAAACTGTAAGAGCAGAGTAACCTGGCAGATGCCAGTTTAACCAAGGGATTGAAGCTGATGTCTTCAACGATGAGACAAACCCCCATCTTTGCTTCCTGATGTGAGGCTTCCCCATGGCACAGCATTTCTAACCCAGCAGAAATCTCAGACAGGTCCAAACCCATGGACATTATGCAAATTAACTGGCCTGTACTCTTCAAAAATGTCAAGGTCATGAAACACAAGAAAAGGTTGAGGAACTATTTTAAATTAAAGGAAAATAAAGAAATACCATTACAACAGCAATGTGTGATCCTGGATTGGATTCTGAACACCCCCCAAAATTGCTATAATGGACATTATTGGAACCACTGGTGAAGCTGGACTGTGGACTTTAGACTAGCTGACAATAATCACATCAGTGTGAAATGCCTTGATTTCAATACTTGTAATGAGGTTCTGGAAGATCATGTCCTTGCTCTTAGGAAATACATACTAAATTATTGAAGGGTAAAGGGACTTTACGGAGGGAAGTTACTCTCAAAGGGTTCAGAAGACTAATGATATCTTTAGGGAAAGAATAATACAGCAAATGAGGCGAAATACTAACAATGATTGAATCTGGACAGGTAACATAAGGGAATTCTTTGTACTTTTAAAAACCTTTAAGTTTGAAATTCTTTCAAAATAAAAAGTGAAAACAAAAAAGGATCTGAAGGAAGGGCATTTGACCTTGAGGGGGAATTGTAAAGGACCAACCCAAATTCCTCTTGCAGTAACTGGGATCAAGACTTTAGTTTAGGCTCTCAACAAGGGATGACAAAAGAACAAAGCTGTTTTTCCTAAACTCCACTTCCTCCGGAATCTGAAAAACACTTGTTTTTACCTCTTTGCCTGCCCCCTCCACATATTCCAGAATCTCCCCCAGAGCCAGTTTCCATTTAGAAAGGAAGCCAGTACTGAAATCTGTATTCCTGCAAGTCACTCGATGAGGCCCTGCGATGTAAAGATGAAAAAGAAACTGACCGTTCTGCAAGATTCAGATGTCTGGTGGAAAAGAAGACAATGTGAGTAGCTAGTCTCATAAAATGCTGAGACAGCTGCATGCGGCACCATGGGGAAACAGAGGCACAAACTCTGGAAAGGAGACTCCAGGAAGATGCATGAGGGCTGAAAGTGGGAGGAGTTTGCCAGTTAGGGGGAGAGAAAGGAGGCTAAGGGGCATCAATATCTCTAAACGTTCAAGATGAGAAAAACTTCAAAAGGATTCCAGGGACAGGCTTGTTCTAGGAATACCCAGTATCCAGTGGAAATGTAGGGTATAAATAGCAGGAATAGTAAAACCATAGGTAGGGGCCAAACCACAAAGGTTTAACTATATGCCAGTGCCCAGGCAAAGGACAGCCCATTATGCAAGAGAATAATGTGATCAGATGTGATTTGTTCTAGAAAATTCCAGTTGCCATATGAAAAATGTACTGGGTGGAGGCAAGACAGGAGACAGGGAACATAGTTAGGAGGTGGTGACAGTGATGAGGCTTGCGAGGAGGAGGCAGGCCAGGACTCACACAATCTCTGGGTGTGAGTGTCTCCATAAATTTTACACCCTAGGAACCTTATTAACCTCATCCCAGTTCAGCCCTGGGGAGCAGAGGAGCCATTTATGCAAGTTGTAGAATGCTCAGGATGCAGTGATTATGGGTATGGGGATGACATGGAGGAAGGGAGAAAGAGGATAGTTTGGGAGACTTCCTGGTCCTGGGGACAGGGGTTTGCACAGTGCGGAATACAAAGGAGATATAACAATGTTCAATTAATATCAGAGTGGGAGCGACACCACCTTCCTCTGGGCAAAGGCCCAGACTAGAACTCCTGAGCTATCTGGACTCCCCCACTAATGAGGATGCTAACCAGGGGCACCTCTCCCTCCCGGTAGGGGTCAGCCTAGTTGGCCTGCCTGGAGAAGTATCTGTCAGTTGGCCAATTATTGTTGAATAAGGAGAAACTTCCAGCAGTGTGATTCTCTGGGCCCCTCCTGTCCTTGTCGGACAGCAGTCAAGAAGTGCTCCCAAGCTCCCTGGGAGATTGGCCCTAATCCTGGTCCAATGACCAGCCCCAACCACAGCCCTTAGCTTTCAGTGTAAGCACAACTATTGTGAGAGGCCCAAATCTCCCTTCCCCCAGGGCTAGAGAGGTGGTGATAATCTTTTTTGTTCCACAGATGGAACCCCAGAAAATAAAGGGATGTCTTAGTCTGTTCTGCTGCTGTAACAAAATACTGTAAACTGGGTGTTTTATAAACAAAAGAAATCTATTGCTCACAGTTCCAGAGGCTGAGAAGTCCAAGATCAAAGAATATTCAGCATCTGGTGAGGGCTTGTCTTCTGGCTCATAGAGGGTACCTTTTTGCTGGGTCCTACATGACAGAAGGAGTGAATGAGCTCTCTGGCGCCTCTTTTATATGGGCACTAATTCCATTCATGAGGGTTTCACCCTAAAGGCCTAATCACCTCCCAAAGGCCCCACCTTCTGATACCATTGCCTTGGGGTTAGGATTTCAACAAATCCTTTCTGGGAGGGGGGGCACATAAATATCCAGCCCACTGTAAGAACTCACCCCAGGTCCTATAGGACATTTTCCTTCTGATTTTTTGTTTCTAGTACTTAAGCTTTGACCATAGAGTGGCTTGTTCCATTAGTTAATATTTTTAAGCTATCTTATGTCTTATAATCTCATGTACCTTATTTCTCTGATCAGGATGCCTGTCCTTCTAAATTAGGGACACCACTGTCATTATTTATCCTTAACTCTATATCACAGGGAAGACAGGAAGGGCTTCTAGAGGCTCTGATTGAACGCAAGTTACTTGAAATGTTTTTTTCTGACATATTATTTCACATAAGACTATGTGCTTGTAACATTGAAGAAGACATTCGGGTCCCTAAATGTTGCATGGATTATCCAACTTCTCATAATTTTCAAGTTCAGGGCCTGGGTCTGTTAATTTCTACTCAAGGGCTCTTCCCATCACACCAGGGACCGTGGGGAGGCACACAGAGCCCCTGGGAAGTACAGGGACCCTGGCTTCAAGCTACCTGTTTTGCTTGCCCAGCTTTGTGACCTCAGGCAGGTAGCTGAAGCTCTCCAAGCCTCAGTTTCCTACATCTCATCCAAAGCAGGGAAAGTGATGACATTTGCCTCAGAAAGCTATTTGGGAATAAGTGGATAGAGGAGCTAATACAGCACTCACTAGCATCTGTGTTCCCTGGGCACACAGCTGAACGGGTGCTTCTCAATTTTTTTTTTTTTTTTGAGATGGAGTGTCACTCCATTGCCCAAACTGGAATGCAGTGGTGTGATCTCAGCTTACTGCAACCTTTGCCTCCTGGGTTCAAATGATTCTCTTGACTCAGCCTCCCGAGTAACAGGGATGCATCACCACAGCTAGCTAATTTTTGTATTTTTAGTAGAGATGGGGTTTTGCCATGCTGGCCAGGCTGGTCTTGAGCTCCTGACCTCAGGTGATCACTCACCTTGGCCTCCCAAAGTGCTGGGATTACAGGCATGAGCCACCACGCCCAGCCTCTCAAACCTTCATGTGTCCATGAGTCACCTGGGTATCTTGTTAAAATGCACATTCCCTCTCAGTGGATTGGGGAGGGGGCCTGAGGTTCTGCATTTCTATCAAGCTCCCAGATGATGTTGATGCTGCTGGTTGGGGGACCACGCTTTGAGTGCCGAGGACATAGAGCTCCTGCAGGGAGCAAAAATAACAGAAAAACTTGCCCATCCTTCAGCCATATAACAGAACACATTTCTGCTACTTAAAATGATGCTCCATTTGTTGACGTGGAAGTATGATAACTGAGCAGATATAGAAAAGACGTAGAATAGAATTTCATATTGTTTAAATATAACTAGATAAATAGAATAATAGGGATTTATCAGATGGGAGAAAGAGAAAGGGAGGGAGAACGAGACGGGGGAAGGAGAGGGAGAGAGGAGAGGGAGGAAGGAGAGGAGAATGAAAATCACATAAAAGGTATTGACTGGTTATCTCTGGGGGATGGAATTGCAGCACTTATTTTTTTTTCCTTATAAGTATTTGAATTTTCCCATTTTCTACTATAATCATGCATTTCTTTTATAATGTAAAAAAAGTTATTTTCATCTTTAAATGAACTCCTCTATTTGCCTCAAATGCATTTCCTTATATCACTTCCTATAACCAGCTCCAGTTGAGGGGTTGTAGAGTCCCCCATAGGGAGTTAGTCATTGGCCCGAAAGATGCTCCGAGCATCCAGGGCCATGTGAGCTGCCCACCCTAACCACTGGCTGTACAGCGTGTGGGCCGCTGGTGACAGGACAAGAGGAAACCCTGGGTCCTGGGATGTGGCCAAACACTGCAGCTGAGATAACCACGTGACTTGGGGAAGGAAGCAGCACCTGCCGACATCCCTGACTGACAGGCCCTTTAATCTGATCTGTGTTCCTGCCATGTCCCCTGGCATCTCCCCAGGGCTCTTTCTCTCTGCACTACATTGTTTCACTCTCTCTCCTCTAAACAAAATTTTGGTCCTTAAGACACTGTCCTTAATAAATCCTCCCTTCTTATTCCACAGGGACACACAGCACCCTGATTACTTTAGCTCTTCAAATGGGAAAACAAGTAGAGCAGAATAGGGCCCCACAGAGGGCCCCACAGCAGACAGCGTCAGAGTCAGACTAACGGGGTCTGGTTTACAGGAAGGAATTCCCTAACCTTATTTCTCTTATGCCTTTGAGAACTAGAACCCAGTTCCTGCTGCAAGGGTCTTGTAAAACAGGAGTCTAAAGAAGCAAAACACGCGTCCAAGAGCATACGAGCTCTCTGCCCAATCCTGCAGCATGGCTCCATGAACACACAGCCTTCCATTGTGAGTCCAGGGCCACCAACCAGGCCCATGGTCACACGGTGAGTATCAGTTGGGGGAGGCACAGCTTTAGGAACAAACAGACATGAGGCATTCAGTGGCCTGAAGAATAAGAAGTCTATTTCCCTCTGATGGTCTAGATGGGTTTCCAAGTTGAAAGCACAGCTCTGCTCCATGTGGTCATTCAGAGCTCAAACCACCAGCTGTTCTGCTATCTTCAGTATTTGAGTTCTAAGCCTTCCCTGGAAATGGGCATTTCAACTAGCCAGAGGGAAAAAGGACACGGAGGAGACAGGGGGAGGTTTTAACAGGCCAGATGTATAAGGTGGCTCATCATTTCTGTTTGTGTCCTATGATTAGATCTCAGACCCCTGGCCTGATCTAACATCAGAGGAGGGAAGTTATTCTAGGTTGTGCCCTGGAATAAGAGGACATGAGTTTTGATGGACAGGCAGCAGTCTCCACCAAATTTTACTACCTTGAGTCAGACTCCAAATTTCAGGGTCATAAACAATTAGTGAGCATCTACTTTGTGCCAGGCACCATACAAGGCACTGGAGACCCAAAAATGAATAAGGCACAGTCCCTGCCCTTGAGAGATTCATATGCAGGAGAGGTCCTCACTGGAGACAGTGACCGAAACCTATATCACAGGATTTGGGAATGAGAAAATATAGCCAACCCAGCCCCCTCCTAAACTCTGCATTTTCAACAGAGAAAATAATAAGGGATTTGTGCTCCATGGGCATGCAAACAGGAACTAATGAAGTCCACAGGTGATAAACTGGTGCACAGCTATGCAAGTAGAGTGCCCCAGACCAGGGATGCATGTGTTTGAATGTTTGCATGCGCATGTGTCTGTGAGCGCATATGCATGTGCTGGAGTATACAGGTATGTGTGAAAGAAAGAGAGAGAAGTAAATAATATTTAGGATTAGCCAACATCTTCAACTAATGTGATCATTTCCTCTCTATTCTGAATTCCAAAGGACTGCATTATCCTGGTCTAGAAGTTTAAGTACAGTGGCTGCAAATGAACTTTATTTGTCCTTTTATAATAATATTCTTTCTTATTCTTAGATTTTTTTCCTCAGGGTGATTTGATTCCATTCCACAAAGTTTGATAAAAACATCTCCCATCACCCACTAACCCAAGGTCTCAGCCTCTCCTTGTCCCTCAATTCTTCCACACAGTGGCCTAAGAGGAGCACAGTGACCAGTCATCCAGGTACAGGAAGAATGTCCCGGCCTCCAAGGGAGCTGAAAGGAGAGCCCTGTGGCCTAGTGTATTCTCAAAGACCCAGACACAAAGCCCTCCCTAGCAAAGGGTTCCCAGCCCACAGCAGAACTGGCTGGGATGGAACCATTTCCACAGGGCAGGCAAACAGACAGCAGTGGGTAGTTTTCTGTCCAGAAACAGAAGATGCTAAGGTGTAGGAAAATAGGAAGGAAAGGACCAAGCAAATGGAGAATATTGCACACCTGAGCAAAGTCAGGGGAGTTGGACATCCTGAGATGAGGCAAAGGCAGCAGACCTGGGCTGGAGGAGCAGCCTGCAGAGGAACAACCAAGGGGTGGTTAGAGGCTGATGGGTCTATGCGCTTCCAGCATTTTAGGAAGACAGCAAGATCTGAGGCATGGTTCCAAAGCTGGAGTGGAGCCTACTGCAAATCAGGAGGAGCGCTTCCCACGGCAGGCCTCCCAGGGAGATGTGGTCACCATCTCCTACAGTCACCTGCAGGTAGCTCCACTCTGTCCCTGCGAGAAGAGGATTACTGCCTAGGCTCCAGCCTGCGAAAGCTAGAGTGGCCGCCACTTACCCCTTCTGCAAGGGAGAGCCCTGCTGACCAGCATCACACCAACCCGCAGCCCTCCTCCTGCTCCCAGGCTGAGGATCAGAGTAGTAAAGGGAAAAGGGCACAGCCAGTCTTCAGGGGTCAGCCACATGGGGCCAAACTTGCCCTGAGTCTTGCTTCAGTGGGAGAAAGAAGGAAATCCATAGTCATATTAAGGACAATATATAAGCAATCGTAATGATTCTCCCACCTGCTCAGAGCTTTGTATTTAGCAAGGCCCCTTCCTTTCTGTTGTCACCACCTATGGCCCTGGGTGGAGACACTGGGAAGGCAGAAAGAGCCCCCTGCTCCATCCCTTATCTGGGGGACCACACCCTCTCGCAGATGGAAATGGGCAGCCCCTGTTTCCACAACTTGCACTGGTGGACGTTGGGCAGCTGCGTCCTTCCCATTTGCTGGCATGAGCACTATCCATGATGGCCCCTGACCTGAGAGGATATACTGTCAAGGCTCCCTGGTGCCAGAGGCATCCTCAGAGGACATTCAGCCACTGCCACTGCCTCTGGGAAAGACAGGCAGACCCGGAGTCATTGCGGGCAGATGGGAGCCTGTCCTATTTTTTCAAAATATTCACAAGACATGGCACCATCTGCTTAGGTAGTCAGATGTGTATGATGATCTGACAAGGCCAAGTAGGAAACTGTTACAGCACCATTTATGGCTAGGATCAGCAATCTGTGTGAATCAAACAATTCCTTTTATCTGAACAGCACTTTTTAGTTTACAAGGTGCTTTCTGAAGAGCTTTCTAGTTTTCCAGACTTACCTGTGACACTTTTTTTTTTTTTTTTTTTTTTTTGAGATGGCGTTTGGCTCTTGTTGTCCAGGCCGAAGTGCAATGGTGCCATCTCGGCTCACTGCAACCTCCACCTCCCAACTTCAAGCGATTCTCCTGCCTCAGCCTCCTGAGTAACTGGGATTACAGTCATGCACCACCACACCCGGCTAACTGTATTTTTAGTAGAGACGGGTTTTCTCTGTGTTGGTCAGGCTAGTCTCAAACTCCCAGCCTCAGGTGATCTGCCCGCCTCAGCCTCCCAAAGTGCTGGGATTACAGGTGTGAGCCACCGTGCCCAACAGCCTGTGACACTTCTTAAGGGAGCACTACTTTTCAAATGTGGGTCTTATCTCCAAGAATGAGCGAGTAGTCTTGAATGTGACCTGGGCGTTTGTAGTTTTAAAAAGGCCCACAGTGTAATCCCAGCACTCTGGGAGGCTGAGGTGGGTGGATCGCCTGAGGTCAGGAGTTCGAAACCAGCCTGGCCAACATGGTGAAACCCTGTCTCTACTAAAAATACAAAAAAATTAGCTGGGCACAGTGGTGGGCGCCTGTAATCCAGCTGCTTGGGAGGCTGAGGCAGGAGAATGGCTTGAAACCAGGAGGCAGAGGTTGCAGTGAGCCAAGATTAGCCATTACACTCCAGCCTGGGTAACAGGGTGAAACTCTGTCTCAAAAAAAAAAAAAAAAAAAAAAAGGCCCGCAGGTGATTCTGATGCACAGCCAGAAAGCGATCTCTGGTGGGTACCATCTCCCTACTCCTCATGGCTGCCCTGAAAGATAGAACGAACATGCCCTTGTAGGCCTGATTTGCTGATGAGAAAACTGAGGCTTAGGACACTGAAGTCTCTTGTCCAGGGAAACACCATTAGCTGAGACCCCAGTCCAGGTCTTCTGAGCACTGGTCAGTGCTTTGTCATCTCTTACTGTCCATCAGCAACAGGATGGAAGGAAGCTCCCCTGTTCAAAAATATACCTCCAAGGGGGGTGGGACCTCTGAGTCATCCATGTGCCAATTACTTTAACGTGCTCTCATGGTGCTCTGTCAAGCGTCAAGCTTCTACATCGTTGTGGCAAAAGAAAGGAGGTAACCCGCTTAAACCATGAGCAGCGTCAACAGAAGACCAGCCCCATCCAAGCGATGCATGCATGTTGAAGCTGTTTAAGGCAGTTTCCAGACTTTCTTGGTAATAAAAACCACCTGAGACACTCAAACTGCAAATTCTTTTCTTAAAAATAGTTTTAGAGATTGGTTTTAAAAGACTGGATCAGGATCTCCAGCAGAGGGGATGAAGAAATTACAGCTCTAACAGGTGACTTGATGATTCTTGTCCTCACAGAAGTTTGGGGGAACTTGCCCCAGGACAGTGGTCCTCAACAGGAGAAGTTGGATGCTCAAGCATGGCAGGGCTCCAACTCAACACTTTCTTCTTAAAAGCCGTCCTTGAGTCCTTTCTGGGTGGTGAGAAGTTCCATCTAAAGTAGAGTTTCTCAACCTCAGCACCGCTGACAGTTGGGCAGGTGAATTCCTTGTCATGGGGGTCTGTCCTGTGCATTGCAGGGTATGTAGCTGCAGCCCTGGCCTCTCTCATCAGATGCCAGCAGCACTGCCTATCCAGTTGTGACAACCAAAAATATTTTCAGATGTTGCCACATGGCCTGGTGGGCAAAGTCATCCCCTGTGGAAAACAGGTGGAATCTAACAGATGAAGACCTAGGTGTAGAGAGCCATGGTGGTCTCAGGTCAGTTCTGCTATGACCCTCCTTGTGTGATGAGTCTGTACACATGACTCCCTAAGGCCTCAATTCCTTCATCTGCAAAATAGGGACAAAGTCTGTCTCGCAGCAATGTTGTGAAGATAGATTCTGATGCAGAATGCAAGGGTTCTAATTTTCTTAGTAAGAGGCACTTAGTAAAAGGTAGGGACAATTAGCCACAGTTTCCCTGAAGCTCCTGGGATTAATTCAACAATTAACACCATAGAGGCTGCTTCCTTGACTGCCACCAAAGCAGACGCCCACCTGAGCAACCATTCTGGAGTCAGATCATGGCACTGACTTTCTCTGCCACTTTGTGGGTCATCTCTACTGGCCCTCATTTCCCTCTACTCTTCCCTGCAAAGAGGAAGATGGGGAGAGCAGGAGAGAACCACACAGCCCTTCATAAACAAGTCACTAGAGGTTAGGGCATCCTCCACAACCAGATTGGCATATGCATCTTGAAGTGGTTTGAAGCGGTCTGTGCATGTTGAAGTGTCTGTGAGTGTTGAAGTGGTATGCACATGTAGAAGTGGTATGCACATGCAGAAGTGGTATGCACATGTAGAAGCGGCATGGACATGTAGAAGTGGTATGGATATGTAGAAGTGGTATGCACATGCGGAAGTGGTATGCACATGCGGAAGTGGTATGCACATGCGGAAGTGGTGTGCACATGCAGAAGTGGTGTGCACATGCAGAAGTGGTATGCACATGCGGAAGTGGTGTGCACATGTAGAAGTGGTGTGCACATGCGGAAGTGGTATGCACATGTGGAAGTGGTATGGACATGTGGAAGTGGTATGCACATGTGGAAGTGGTATGCACATGCGGAAGTGGTCTGTGCATGTTGAAATGGCCATGCATGTTGAAGTGGTCTGATATGTTGGAGTGGTATGTGCATGTTGAAGTGCTCATGCATGTTGAAGTGCTCTGTGCATGTTGAAGTGGTTTCAGGTGTTATGTGCATGTTGACGTGGTCTGACATGTTGAAGTGGTCTGTGCATGTTGAAGTGGTTGGAAGTGGTGTGTGCACGTTGAAGTGGTTATGCATGTTGACGTGGTCTGACATGTTGAAGCGGTGTGTGCATGTTGAAGTGGTCTGCATATGTTGAAGTGGTTTGAAGTGGTATGTGCATGTTGAAGTAGTTATGCATGTTGAAGTGGTATGCACGTGTTGAAGTGGTCTATGCATTCACTCACTTTCATCTCCAAAGCCCTTTCATGGAGCTTAACAGCAGCACACAGGGTAAACCTTGAACAAAAATTCTTTGTAAACATATGTTTTCAGCTCCAGGTAATAATACCCTCCATGCTTGTATCGGAGTGATAAAAAGGCATCTAGACAAAGGTGTGCTTTCCTGGCATTAAATAGTCAGCACTTCAATAGAGCCTGGTTAGAGGTTTGATCTTTTTCTGGAGAGGGCACCTGGGGACCAGGCTTTCCTTAATAGGTTAAGAGCTACATACTACACAAGTGACCCTCAATTGATACAGGGTGTATAAAGACAGAGCTTGTCCTAATAATAGCTTTAACTTACACCAGTCACGCCATGGGCCAGGCTCAGGTTTGAGTGTTTCACACACTTACTTCTCACAATGACGCTATGAAATCAGTACTATTGTTATCGCCATTGTAGATGAGGAAACAGGCAGAGAGGGTGAGCATAAGAGAAGGATATGTCCATAACCAGTGAGTGGCTAAACAAGGAGTCAAAGCCAAGGAGTCTCGACATCTGGAGAGGAGCAACTGAGTCATGTTACTTTGAGTTTCGGCCCCTCTCCACTCCTACTAAACTGAACACACAGAATGTACCCACTCATGTTACTCCAGCGTTCCCAAAACGAGAAGTTCTATGGACGAGTGAAAAGAACGTGAGTTTGGAAGTCAAGCCAATTCCTCCATCTGTGTGACCCTGCGTAAATTACTTATTTATTAAGCCCTAGTTTCTTCAATTGTAAAAATGTGAACACACCTCACACAATTATTTTAAGGAGAAGAAAATGAGGCGGTGTTCATCATATAACACCTGGCACAGAGCTGGCCACTTGGCAGTTCCTTGGTAAATGTTTCTTCTCTTTCCTCTTCCTTGCTTCTCGTTGAAGACCTTGTCACTCACTCCTGGACAGAGAGAAATCCTTCTCTCATGCCAGAAATCATCCCCCAATCCAGCTGTTTAGTGGAAGACAAACTGGTCAAATTCAGGTTGACTGACACGCACAAGGGGCTTATTATCCTCTGTGTTAAATTTGGCCCCACATCATTCTTTTAACCTATATTTGAGCATCTTCCATATGCCAGAATGTTCTAAGCCATGGGATACATCAGTGAACAAAACAAAACCTTACAGGGCATACTTTCTGAACATGGACACTGGTTACTGTCTACAGGGTCAGATTTACATGTGTTCTATCCCAAGGACGATTCGGGTCATACGGTGTGATTGGAGGGGACTTGATAACTACCCTCCTAAGCCTGATTACCACCCTGAGAGTAATTCTCTTGGTTTGGGGATGGCATTCTATGGTGTTGCCTCAAGTTAAGCCATCATCAGTCATTAACCTGTGGGAGCAAATTTTTCCAAAGGATCCGGCTCACACTGTGTCTCCCCAGCCCCGTCCTTTCAGATTCTAGATCTAGTGATTCTCTGAGCCCTGTGGTGTGGCTTCTGTACAGCAAAGTCCCTGTTTCACCATTTCTCTCATATGAGGCGAGGAGAAGGTCAGGAATGAGGAAAGAAACCAAAGACTTCTGCATTCCTACTTTGAAACAGGTCCATGTCTTGCCTCAGTCTCACTCCTATTCCTGAGACTGTGCAAGAGCTTGGGAAGAGGAGTCATCCTATTGCTGTGAAACAGAAATTAAGTTTCAGAAACCAGCCTTCTTTGGAAAACTCCATGCCTCACCCTGCTGTCTCCGGATGTCATGGATACAGAGAGGAGTCATTATTTGCCTTGGGGAGAGAGAGAGAAATTGAATCTAGAGACATCACATGGACCATCTTAGCAGCATCTACTATATTAAAAAAGAAAGAAAAAACACCCCACCAAAGAGTCAGCAGCCAAATTAATTGTTTTCCTGATTAACAAAACACAATTAAGCCCCAAATGCCGCCGCTTGGGGGAAGGTTATTTGCAGTTTTTTTCCAGGGACTGTTCTGGCCAAGGAGCAATGACAACTTCATTCTGATCCCTGCAAGAGGGGCCGAGAGAGAAATAACGCCACAAACTCATTATGACCATGCTGTCTAATTCCTCTCCAGGGAAGCCAGACCCCACATCAGCCAGAGTGCGGGACAAAAAGGCAGACAGGAGTGTTGTTACTAAACAGCAGTGACAGCGGCTTCAAGGGACTGTGTGCAAATGAGGGTGGTGAGGGGAGTGGGCGAGGGTAGCAGAGAACATGGGGAAGACTGTTGGCTCTTGCAGGGCAGGGGTCCCAAAAGTCCAGTGGCCTAGAACTGCTCCTTATGGAAACAAGCTAGCCTCTCAATACACGGTTGCGGAATTGGGAAGGAAAGAAGAGGGATGGGAGCAGGCGGAGGGGAAGGAAGGAAGTTTATGATTGAGGTGACTTTATAAAACTGCATACTGGAGACCCTGAAGCATAATCCCCTGTTGGTTGGTTGGTTGGTTGGTTGGTTTTTGAGACGGGGGTCTCACTCTCATCACCCAGGCTGAAATGCAGTGGTGTGATCATAACTCACTGCAGGTTCAACCTACCAGGCTCAGGTGATCCTCCCATCTCAGCCTCTCCAGTAGTTAAGACTACAGGCATGCACCACCATACCTGGCTAAGTGTTTGTATTCTTAGTAGAGATGGGGTTTTACCATGTTGACCAGATTGGTCTTGAACTCCTGGACTCAGTGATATCCACCCACCTCGGTCTCCCAAAGTGCTGAGTTTACAGGCATGAGCCACCATGCCCAGTCCGTAATTCCCAGTTTTGTGTTTTTTGGCTTTTTTGTTTGTTTGTTTGTTTTTTGTTTTTAACAGAGTCTTGCTGTGTCACCAGCCTGGAGTGCAGTGGCACAAACTCGGCTCATTGCAGCCTCCACCTCCCAGGTTCAAGCAATGCTCATGCCTCAGCCTCCCCAGTAGCTGCGACTAGAGGCATGCACCATCACACCTGGCTAATTTTTGTATTTTTTTAGTAGAAACAGGGTTTCACTGTGTTGGCCAGGCTGGTCTCGAACTCTGGGCCTCAAGTGATCTGCCCACCTTCGCCTCCTAAAGGGCTGGGATTACAGGTATAAGTCACTACACCAGGCCTAATTCCCAGTTTTGAAGATACAGTAATAAGAGTAAGAATGCTCCCATGGTCACAAGCCTACTGTATTCCAGGCCCTCGGCTGAATGCTTGCCATCCACAGCCTCATTTCACCTTCCCAACAATCCTGCCCATTTTACATGTGACCAGACTCATGAAAGTTGAGTAACTTGTCCTAGATCACAGCCGATAAGTAGATTTGCACCCACATCTCTCCAACTCATATTGTCCAACACAAAGTCTTAGAGGCAACTTCCTCCGAAGCCACTCACCTAGGCCAGCACTAACAGTCACCGAGGCAGGGCTGAAGGCAGCGTGGCCTGTCACTCCCTTCTGCATCACCAGCCCCTCTCTGCCAGTCAAGGGCTTCCAAGGAGACACGTTAAAGCAACGGTGGAATCCTAACCTTAGGATAAAATGTCCTGAAGAGTCGCCTCGCTGTCCACTCTCATGTCTCTAACGCTGAAGGCACCTGCCTACCCATAGCATGGAGCTGTGGGGTACAAGGCAGGAGGGATGGGGGAGGGATGACAGTGGCAGACGGAGCTCAGGTCTTCAATCAGAGACAACCAGACAGTGCCTCAGCCCCGTGAGCTTGGACAAGCCCTGACCTTTCTACCACCATTCCTCATTGGTAAACCTCTCTCGGTCACTGTGAAGATTAGGGATAAGTTATATAAAGCACTTGGCACCTACAGCCTCTCAAGAAGAGAGGGTTAGGATGAAGACTAGATGAAGATGCAAACAAAAGTGCAAGATATGTCTGGAACAACGTGCCTTCATCCAGAAGGAGGGGGTGGAGGCAAAGCCCAAGCTACACCAACAATAGGAACCTGCTTCCTTCTGGTGTCTTCCCTCTCTCCCCACCTCCTGCACAGACAGCTGCCATTCAAGGGAAATCCAAGAAAGGCCAAAGGGTCTTACCAAGGGGTCTTGTAATATCCCACACTTCCATAGACTCTGTGGCCTGGGAGTCATTTTGTATAGTGTCACTGACATGGTTTGGCTGTGTCAAGATGAGACCCAAATCTCACCTTGAATTGTAGACCCCACAATTCCCACGTGTTGTGGGAGGGACTCAGTCAGAGTTAACTGAATTATGGGAGTGGTTTTTCCCATACTGTTCTCACGGTAGTGAATAAGTCTCATGAGATCTGATGGTTTTATAAGGGGTTTCTTCTTTTGGTGGCTCTGATTCTCTCTAGCCTGCCACCATGTAAGACATGCCTTTTGCCTTCCACCATGATTGTGAGGCCTCCCCAGCTATGTGGAACTGTGAGTCTATTAAACTTCATTTTTTTTTAATCAATTACCCAGTCTCAGGTATGTCTTTATCAGCAGCATGAAAATGAACTAATAATAGTGACCAATCTATTTCTTTGCCACATATGGAGGAGGCTAGGCATTGTTTAGTTGAGATCCCAGGAAACACTGTGCTGGATGAACATCTTGACATTTTCTTCCTTGGTGCCTCAGTCTACCCTCATGAAAAGTAAAGATCATAAGTGAAGATCGTGGCCAGGCACGGTGGCTTATGCCTATAATCCCAGCACTTTGGGAAGCTGAGGCGGGTGGATCGCCTGAGGTCAGGAGGTAAAGACCAGCCTGGCTAACATGGCGAAACCCTGTTTCTACTAAAAATACAAAAATAAGCCGGGCATGGTGGCGTGTGCCTGTAATTCCAGCTACCTGGGAAGCTGAGACAGGAGAATTGCTTGAACCTAGGAGGTGGAGGTTGCAGTGAGCCGAGATTGCACCATTTAACTACAGCTTGGGCAACAAGAACAAAACTCCATCTCAAAAAAAAAAAAAAAGAGAGAGAGAGAAAGAAAGAAAAGTGAAGATCATTATCTCCACCCATTTCTCCCCATTCATTGACATTGTGAATATACAGGAGAAGGCTCTGGAAGTATTCCAAGAACCACTAGAAAGCTGGTAGGCTCCTAGGAAGTCTTGGAGAAACATTCCCCTCCTTGGAGGAGGAGGAGGAGAATCTCTGTTCCTAGGGCTCAGTCAGGGAGATCCCAGCCTCGAGTTCCCTCTGTATCATTGCATCAGTACACTACATAGCACCAATTTTTCCCCAAATCTCAACCAGCCTGTCTACTGAATAAACCAGGTGAGTGAGTACAAACACACTCTAGAAACAGGCTGCCGACTGGTGTATCATTATCACTGTCAATCCCACCCAGGATCCCGAGCAGAGGGGAAGGAGCACCACAGTGGGATGTGCACCACAGTGGGATGTGCAGGCATTTCCTGCCACACGGGAATGCAGGCCACTGTGGCCTCCTATCATCAGCCATGCTCTGCCTTTATTACTGTCTGGTGTCTTGTGTCTTAGAGGGGTGCTTTTTGCAAGTAGGAGGCCAACGTGGGCTATGTCTAGAAGCTGCGAACTCAAGGAATCCAGGTCAAGGAAGGACTCAACAAAGGGAGGTGAATGGCCCCAAACCATGCATCAGCCTTGCAGAGGTAAAATGACATGAGAAAGGGGACCACCTGTCCATGGGTACCCTGGGAGCCACAAGATGGGAGGGCCAGGCCTGACCTCCATTAGTGTCTTAGCGGCCTGGGCAACAGGGATTTTTCTGCCAGGCAGGCCCTTCTTTCTCAGCAGCCAGGCTAAGGGCTTCTCAGCTGAGACTGGATTCTTCATGAGTCAAGGCCGCCTTGTTTGGAATCTTTACTGTGCTCACTCCCTTCTCCCTAGGGCTCGGTGTTGACCAGACATCATGTTCCACCCCCTCGCTCTGCCCCCTCTGCTCGCCCTGCTTGACTGTAAAGCGAGGCCCTCCTCCCGGTGACCTGTAACCTACTCGCAGGGAGCATGCTCACAATTCGTGCTCTGAGATGACGTGCCACAGTTACTTCTCAGGGGAGGAGACACAGGTTACACTCCAGAAATAATAGGTCGTCATGTCCGTGGAGGTCTAAGTACTTTACAGAGTACATTTCACATCCACTCTCTCATTTAATTTGTGCATTCAATTAGCGGATATTTATTGAGGGCATATGACATGCTGAGTGCTGCCCTAGGCAATGAGAATGCAGGGGAGAGCATGATGGATGAAGACTCCATTCTCACAGGGCTTAGGCTGGGAGACAGGAATCAAACAAGGAAAGGAACAAGATACTTTTAGATCATGATAAGAGAGCTCAAGAAGCCAGTTACGGTAAAGGCAAAGCATGGGTTTTTGTGAATCTATTGTGGGGAGGCAAGTCGCACCTCTGTAGTTATGGTGGTCAAGACCTCTCTAAGCAGGACACCTTCATGAGCAGAGCCCTAAATGATGAAAGGAGCCAGCTCTGATGCTCTGGGAAACGATGCAGATGGGAAACAGCAAGGGTCAAGATTCTGGGGCAGAAATGAACTTGGAATGTTTGCAGGACAATGACAGGCTGCTGTGGGTGAGAATGCAGGGAGAGAGGGGAGGGGCCAGCGGGGCTCAGAGCCTGTGGGTTTGGGAAGCAGGCAGAGCAGATCTCACCCCCTGTGGCTGTGTCTGTTTTGCAGGTGAGAAATGTGAAAGAGGTCAAGTCATTTGTCGGCCGTATGAATTTGACATTGGAGCTTCCACTTGCACAGTTCTCCAGATTCTGGGTCTTGTGCTCTCTCCTGAACTAGCAGCCTCCATGGAGCATGGCTGTCAGGAAGGAGCTCATCTGTCTCCACCCTTTTGAGGCAGAAGCCACTCCCTCCACGTTCCTACCACTGAGTACTATCTATCCCTCTGGCCTCTGAGGATTTGCATTCATTCATTCACTCAACAAATATTTGTTGAAGACCCACTATGTGTCAGGGCTCTTTCTAGGAACTGGAGATACAGCAGTGAATAAAATAAGCAAAATCCCTCTCCCAGCAATGGAGCTAATATTTAAGTAAGGGGAAATAGAAACCAAGTAAATAAATATTTGTAAAATATGTTAAATGGTGAAAAGTGCTATGGAGAAAAACAGGAAGGAAAAGGAAGATCAAAAACACAGGGTGTCGGGGTTCAACTAAATACGAGAAGACCTCACGGAGGTGATGTCTGCACAAAGAGCTGAAGAAAGGGAGAAGGGAGCCACACAGCTACCTAGGGGAAGAACATTCCCAGAAGAGGAAACAGCAAATGCAATGTCCTGAGTAGGGAGACTATTGAGGAGTTTGAGGAGCTCTGATGGTCTGAGATAGACAGACAGACAGACAGATAATAGATGGTTGGATAGGCAGACAGACAGATGGCTGGGCAGACTGACAGATAGATAGATAGATAGATAGATAGATAGATAGATAGATGATAGACAGATAGATAATAGATAGATGATAGATAGATAATAGATAGATAGATAGATAGATAGATAGATAGATAGATAGATAGATAGACAGACAGACAGACAGACAGACAGATAGTTTACATTCATGTTTCCTGGATCAACTCTTATAGCCCTTGTTATAATATTGGGCACTTTAAGCCTCAGAAGCAGGTCTTAGAAAAGAAAATGGAATCTCTCTCTCTCACACACACACACACACACACACACACACACACACACACGCACACACCACCTTCTCCTGTACCCTTTCACCTGCTCCTTCTTCTCCCCATGGCTGGAATCTTCCTCCACCTTTCTGTCTTGGAGCTGGCAATAAGAAATTCTCTGACCTACCTTGTCTGATTGCAGGTCATAAGACCTTCATTTCAGAAGTGGTCCTGCCCCATATCCTGAGGCTAAGAGGAATCTGGACAGGCCTCACTGGGTTTCCCCACTCAGTCTATTTGTATTAGATCATACCCTTTTTGTCCACTCACATTTCTATATGTTTGTGAATCATGCCTATCCAATGAAGTCTATATAAAGGCCTAAGAGGACAGGGTTGGGGAAGCTTTCCAATAGCTGAACACATGGAATTTCTTGGAGGCTGGCACACCCAGAGAGAGCATGGAAGTTCTATGCACCTTCCCCTACATTTCACTCTGTGTATCTCTTCATCTACATCCTTTCCAATATCCTTTATAACAAACTGGTAAACGTGTTTCCCTAAGTTTTGTGAGCTGCTCTAGCAAATTAACCAAACCCAAGTAGGAGGATCCCTGATTTATAGCTGGTCAGTGAAAAGCACAGGTAAAACAGTCGGGGGGCTTGCAATTCACACTGAAAGCTGTCGGGGGAGCAGTCTTGGGGACTGAGCTCTCACCCCATAGGATCTGATGCCATCTCCAGGTAGACAGCAGCAGAATGGAATTGGATTGGAGGACACCCAGCTGGTGCCACTGCAGGATTGATCGCTTGCTTGTTGAGGGGAAGAAATCCCCACACACTTGGTCACAGGAGGCTTCTGTTGATTGTTTGTTGGGTAAAAGAAAGGGAAAAAATCCCTTGGAGGGTGCTTCTTCCACACAAAGAAACATGGCAAGGAGGCAGTGTAGCTGGGGAGGAATGAGCAAGCAAAGAGGCGCTGAGGACCTGAAGCGTGCCACACCACGTCCCAGCCAGCCAAGCTCCAGTCCCATGGAAGAAGGACCCTGCTGACTTCACTGACCCCATATGCTCCTCACTGACCCGGGGTTCACTATCCAAAGACCTCCACTGCACAGAGAACCTCTGAGAGCCAGATTTGAAGCAGGCAATGTTCCCAGGGAAGAAAACAGGTTTTGATATAAAGCGAAGGAACTCCAGACGCTCTAGCTCAGCTAAAGGTGCGTGGAAAAGCACCACAGGCCCCTCAGCTCCATCTTAGCTCTCCAGATATTTTATGTGTTAAATAACAGCCAGAACTGAACGAAAGCTAGTTACATAAATTTGGAGAAAACAGCAACAAAAGCACTTCTCATAACACAAGACATCAGCTCTTTTATCGTTTCATTGCTCTTGGCATGAAAGTGAGTTACTGAGAGCAGGTCCTTCAGGAGGATGCATAATCTGGGTATTTTTCACCTTACCATCAGGAGTACTAACTCAAAAGCTCATTTGCTCTTAACAAAAAAAGACCCATTTCCAATCTCCTTTTTTCCCAGTTGCCTTTTTTTAAAACTAATTCAACATTCATCAACTGACAGGGTGATGCTCACCTTTACCCAACGCTGTTGAAAACAGACTGCTGCTAGATTCTAGACCCTTGGAGATACCACCTAGAAAGTTGTGCAAGGCTTTGTGCAGTGCAGAAGAAGGTCAAAATCCATCATAATGAAGTCCAAGGAGATGTAGCCATATGTGGTGAGGGCACAGTGGAGTAGCACAGCCTTGTGCTACTGGGGGGAAAGCCTATGGTCAAAACCTATAGCCTGGAGTCGGACATTTTGGACTCAAATCCCAGTTCTACCAAAACTTACAGTTTTGGTTTCAGGCAAGCAA
The DNA here is from genome assembly GCF_009761245.1 of Sapajus apella. NCBI lineage: Eukaryota > Metazoa > Chordata > Mammalia > Primates > Cebidae > Sapajus > Sapajus apella. The sequence goes on from NW_022436947.1 coordinate 9,769,242, forward strand.
AAGCATCTGAGGCCAAGAGACTTCATTCTAGCTCTTCAGAGATTTTATGCATCAAAGTACAGCCAGATTGCAATGAAAGTTGTCAACCTAGGACAAGCATCTTAACCCACGCCTCAGTTTTCTCATCCACAAAATGGGTATAGCAATGTTATCTGCCTCAAAGAAGTGTTGAGATGTTAAACAAAAGAACCATTGGGAAAAAAAATTTTGCATGGAAACCTGCTCTGTAAAAGGAAGTTACCACCATTTGATTTTTATTAAAATACTGGGAATGAACGGGCTAATTAGTTAGAATTGGGCATGTTTGTTGTTATAATGAAATCCAGGCACATGATCAGTGAACCAAGCATCATCACAAATGTTATAAAATTGGCTTCTGCACCTGGGCCTCCTACGGCATCACTTATCAAGAGCTGCCTCAGTCATTATCTTGCCCTGAGTTCCTTCCCAACCCCTCCTCTGTGAAACGGGTTAGATTCCATGCCCTATGAGGTCCTTTCCAGCTTTGATGCATGTCTCTAAACAGGGCTGGAACCACAAGGGGGAAAGGTTGATTCCAGGAGGGCCTACACTGTCTGCCCTTTCCTGGAAGAGAGGACAACACCTCTTGGAATTGATCACCTTACCCTTGGCTGGCCAATGTTTCTCAGATTCACGTTCTTCTCTTCTGTGTGAGGCTGCCCCAGTTTTCCTTAATGGGAAGTGATGAGCTAGGATTATGAGATGAGGATCTCGTGCATGTACACACACAGATACATTCATGGGCACATGTGCTCTCTCTCTCTCTCTCTCTCTCACACACACACACACACACACACACACACATACCCCTCTTGTACCCAATGCCTCAGTTGCATAGAACAGGATGATTTAAGTCCCCTATGGTGGCAGCATCTGCACCAGCTGCTGCATCCAGTGGAAGATGCTGTTAAATCTCCCACAAATTGTCTAGAGATGGAGAACATCTGGATTCCTGGCAGGAAGATGAGGGAGAAAACAGTTAAAGCAGTTCCACTCAACACCCTACCCCTTGCTTGAAGTGATCCTCTTGCTCAGTGTTCTCCAATCCAGACACTTTGGCCCAACAGGCTGGTACAAGTGCCCAGCTGCAATGAGGCCTGGGAGTGTGAGGCCAGGGCCCTTGCATAGCAGAAGAAAATCCAGGATGAACTGCTCACTCAGCAAGGTAGAGTCCAGAGGCTGTTCTTGCTGGCTGAGTCCTGGACTCCATCTCACCATCATTTCTACCAACCTCCCCATGTCTCAGTTTCCCTGATTGGGTTTCATACCAGCTGCTCAGGCAATACGATGTGAAGTGTGAAGACAGTTCAGAGAACCAATCCCAAGCCTCCAGATGAGGAGATCAGAACCTGCCGTTTGAATCCCTTGGTACCCAGGCTAATCTACCACATTTGGCTCCAGGCTTCAAATACAAACAGCTCCCCAGGGTGCTGTGCCCATCACTCCTCCAGGAGTGCAGTGGATGGAACTTCAGACCTTTTCTCAAAAGTATGCCTGGCAGCTCCTTCCATAATTACCCTCCCAGTCCAGCACCTGCTTGGAAGAAGCCCCCTTCCACTCCCCATTTCCCAGGCATGCCAGGGACCAGAGGGGGCTCTACCATATAAGCTAATGAATCTCCCAGCTCTGCTTTCTTGTTTAATAAACAAACATTTCTTCCTTGTTTCTTTGTGTCCTCCACAGCCTCTGGGAGCCCACGGCCCTCAGAAGCTTCCACCCAGCAAGCAGGGAGAGTCTGGGATCCCAGGAGGCTGCCTCCAGGGCCACCACGTCATCTGGGGGAAGATCAATCCAATTGTTCTCTGCTTCAATTTCCACGTCTGTAAAATATAGACAACAGTCTCCCTCCCGCCTGACGCCAAGGGATGTTTTAGGGAGCAAAATGAAGGCACTTTGGGTGAAAAGTATGTAAATGTAAGTTGTTTGTAAAGTTTGGGGTTTGTTCATTGTACTCAATTTAAGAACTCTTTTATTTTGTACTAATTCCTGTGAGATTATTTGGGATGAGAACAAGGCATCTTTCTGGGGCTCACTATCCTATTGGAGGAGGTTAAAAACCAGAGGAAAATAGTAGTAGGACTAGGGAAAAGAACAAAACAACACAAGCAAAAAAAAAAAAAAGCCCCTCTGGAATCCAGAGACCCTGAGACTTCCTAACATCCTTGATGGAGTTCTTTCTCTCTCTAATGTTACCTTCATCATGAAGAGGTGACCGCTTGCAGGTATAAACTCCCTGCCCAAATGCCCCCTGTAGTATTTGACCTTTCTCCCTATCACTCTGCCTATAGTTCCAGAACTTGAATTAAAAGCCAAGAAAATAAGAACGCATAAAAGAGAGTCAGATCTATCTCACCAGCTCATGAGCATCAGCTAAGACAGCACAGGCCTGGTTCTCAATGAAATCCTACAGGTTTCTGGATTGTGAGTGATACGTCTCTCAAGTTAAAAGGTACTTTCAGAAAAGAAATGACGGCGGGGCACTGTGGCTCACACCTGTAATCCCAGCACTTTGGGAGGCCGAGGTGGCTGTATCACCTGAGGTCAGGAGTTCAAGACAAGCCTGGCCAACATGGTGAAACCCTGTCTCTACTAAAAATACAAAATTTAGCCAGTTGTGGTGGCACAAGCCTGTAATCCCAGCTACTTGGCAGACAGAGGCAGGAGAATCACTTGAACCCAGGAAGCAGAGGTTGCAGTGAGCCAAGATTGTTCCACTGTACTCCAGCCTGGCCAACAGAGTGAATCTCTGTCTCAAAAAAAAAGAAAGAAATGATGAGGATGATGATAAGCCACTCCCACTAACAGTTTATTGAGCATCTCATGTGTGCCATGAACTTTCCCTGTTTTAATCCTAAGCTTGACATCATCCTTGTAAGGCTGATGGTATTATTAGTTTGAGCAGCATTTCTCAAACTTCAGCATCTACCAGAACCACCTGGAGGACTTCGAAAGCCCAGACTGCTGAGCGCCACTCAAGAGTTGACCATTTAGTAGGTCTAGGGTACAGCCCAAGAATTTGTCTTTCTAACAAATTACTGGATGATGCTGCTTGGGGCACCGCACTTGGAGAGCCACTGAATTCGGTGTTCAGAGGAGGCATCAAAAAAATTAAGTCATCTACTTATGGTCACACTACTTAAAAACATCTGAGCTGAGATTCAGACCTAAGTCTGCTGACGCCAAGCCTCACGCCTGTACCTTGGAGCCTCGTTGTCTCCTGAAGCGGAACCCCCTGCACTTATCTTGAATCTGAAGCTTTTTGAAGAAGGTTTGAGGATAGAGCAAAGGGAAACAGAGCCAGATGTGTGAGACTTGGTGGAGACTTAGGACGGCTTCAGAGAAATTCTGCAGAAAGGGAAGGCTAACAGAAGTCATCCTGTATGCTTCATTTCCCTGCCCAATTCCACCTCTAATGGGATGTGGTCCTCATGGAGACCAGGTCTGAAATTCCAAGAGGCCAATCCACAAACTTGCCACAAGGTGACCTCTGAAACCCACTCCAATACTGTGGGACTGAATCTAAGCCTTAGTGAAGTCACTCGAACTGGCTGTTGTGACTCAGTTTCCTTGTTTTTTAAAAAGGAGAGTGATTTCTGTCACCTAAAGGTCCCAGCTTGGCTGTGCAAACAAGTGGTGCTCACAAATGAATGTCCAGTGTTCACAGCTCTTTCACAATGGGTGTTCTGTAAACACCTGCCACCACCATCCTTATTAGTGATGTGGAGCACTCTACAAACTGGGAGGTTTGCAAAGCAATTTCCAAACATGCTTCTTATTGTTGATGTTGGCAAGCGCTTTAAAACATTCCTGGATGCAAGCGTTTCCTGCAGATTTTAACTCTGTTCTCTCTCCTGAAAGTTTGATTTGAAAAAAAAAGGCCGGGCGCGGTGGCTCAAGCCTGTAATCCCAGCACTTTGGGAGGCCGAGGTGGGTGGATCACGAGGTCAAGAGATCAAGACCATCCTGGTCAACACGGTGAAACCCCGTCTCTACTAAAAATACAAAATATTAGCTGGGCATGGTGGCGCGTGCCTGTAATCCCAGCCACTCAGGAGGCTGAGGCAGGAGAATTGCCTCAACCCAGGAGGCGGAGGTTGCGGTAAGCCGAGATCGTGCCATTGCACTCCAGCCTGGGTAACAAGAGCGAAACTCCGTCCCAAAGAAAAAAATAAAAGAACAATTTTACTTAGTGATTCTCCCATTCAATAGCTCCATCTCCTGGTCCCTGCATCTCTGTCCCTGCCACCACCAAACATCATGTCAACAAACATTAATCCAAAGTAAATTAGGTTTTTAAAAATAGCGAGACATCTGCATATAATGTTGTTTTATCATTACAATTAGGCAAATTGTTTTAAAGCAAATGCAAAGTTATTTCAGGAGGACTTTATTCCACATAAGACAAACAAGGCTGGGCAGGCCCCAGGCAGGCTGGCTCTACCCTGCACTTCATCCATCCAGCAGGGCTACTGAAAGCAGGAGAATCTGGAAGCTGCACCATTGCTTGGCTTTCTTTGAGTTCACCACCCTATGACTCTGACTCTGTGTAAGGTAATTCTCAGCTCTTAGAATCCAGCCTGTAGATGGTAGAATCCATCTGTGCCCTTCTTGGGACACTTCAAATCTCCACCTGAGAGGAGGGTATTTACCCATGGGAGGCGCTAGCCTGCTACTAAATCCTGGGGAGCAGGTATCTCTCTTTATTCTGCCCCAGACTGCACTTTTGAAAATCCAAAGGCTGTTCTCAGAGTCAATCACAGAGAGAGAAGGGGAAAGGCTATGCCTTCACCTATAAGGGCCACCTGATAAATGTCTTCTTCATCGTAGCCCCAGGAAAGAAGAGTTACTATTCCCTCACAAAGAGGCATCTTTCTTAAATAATCTGATGATATTTGTGTAATCCATTCTATTCTCCATTTTTGCCTTGGTTGCTAGACATCTCAACGCTCAAATATTCCACTGTAGTCACTAACATAGCGTAGATCATATTATTATCTCTGTTCCTTCTTCTATAGGGTTCTGAGCTTTTGTTCTGTGTCTTATTGAATGCATGCCATTTAAAGAAAATCAGACTCACAGGTAACATTAACCCTGCATTTCAGCAGGAATGGAAAGGACCTTATAATGTTTTAAGGAGCTAGAAATGGCCCAAATTCATTAATGAACTGAACCATAGACCAATATTCCTAACAGGGGGTCTCATGATGGTAGAACAATCCCAAAAGGGAGACGAAAAGAGAACTCTAATACTATTTATTGAGTGTCTACTCTCTCTCAGTCTCCTTAAATGTAATTTTCACAAAAACCCTGTTAAGATTGGTTGAATCCTTCCCTATAACCCTCAGTTGCCTCAATTGTAATCTGGAAACAGGTTTCTTATTCAAGTTCTCATAATTAGTTACTGGGGCAGATATTAGACACAAGATATCCCTCATTTCAGAGCATATATCAGGCCACCGCTAGCTTATATAGCACTTTTGCGTAAAACCAAGAAACGTGCCCCTGAGGGAGGACACAGTCCTACAATGAGGGGAACACTGCCGCCTTCATGTAAATAGCACCTACGCTATAGAGGAGGCAAGGCTAGACACCATTCTGCTTCATTCTCAGAAACAGCCCTGAGAGAAGCAGAAACTAATTCGCAACAAGACTTTTGTTCTCCTTTTCTTTCTGGGCCACAACACTGGGCCATAGTTTCCAGTCCCTCAGCTTCTAGGTGGGGCCATGTGACCACTCCTGTTGAACAGAAAGAAAGCAAGCATTATTTATGTCTCTCCCAGGCTGGGCACAATGGCTCATGTCTGTCATCTCAGCAGTTTGGGAGGCCAAGGTGGGTGGGTCACCTGAGGTCAGGAGTTCAAGACCAGTCTGGTAAACATGGTGAAACCCTATCTCTACTAAAAATACAAAACAATTAGCTGAGCATAGTGGCACATGTCTGTAATCTCAGCTACTCGGGAGGCTGAGGCAGGAGAATCACTTGAGCCCAGGAAGCAGAGGTTGTAGCGAGCTGAGATCATGCCACTGCACTCCAGCCTAAATGACAGAGACTCTATCTCAAAAATAATAATAATAATTTTTAAAAATATGTCACTCCAGCTTGGCCTGTGAACTCCTAGGCAATTTCCACTCTCTCTGTTTCCCCATCCACTGGCTGAGAGGAAATCTTTGAGGACTGGGGGAGGATGGAATCATGAATCAGAAAGACTCTTGAATCCCTGAATGACTTTGTGGAGCACAGCCCATTCCGCCTGTTTCAAAATGGACTATGATATGAGTGAAAAAGATAATTGTATTGTGTTTCAGCCCGATTTTTCAGGGTTGTTATGGTACTTGATTTGCCCTAATGCAAGCCCAAACCATCTTGCTTCCTTATAACAGTCTTGCCTTAAAAGATTCAAGTGATCTCTGGACAAAAGCAATTGAAAATGTTTTGATTCAAAAGAACAGAGACAGAGGGGAGACTATTTTCATTTCCTTATTCTTCTAAGTAAAATTCTCTGTAAATCACCTCCAATTGTTTATATCTGTTATTCCAAGCCCAACCTTCCAGAACATTTCAAGTTAACGCATTTTTTATCGAGAGTTTTAGTCACACTTATGAGTCATATAACTGTAGGGTATTAAAGCTGAAAGGCACCTCTGCAATAATTCTTACAAATTTTGAAGATAAGAAAACTAAGGCCAAGATGTATGTCTTCCCTGGGGTCCCAGAGTCAAAGCTGGCATCCAAGGCTCATGACTCCAGGTCCAGGGCTCTTTGTTCTCCCCAGATGGATGGAAGCCATGCTTAAGCAGCTGAACACCATAATGGGCACAGCTCTGCCTCTAAACGCTCCCTCGGAAAGAAGTGAGGATGTTCACATTGAGGCTGTTCTATAGGTGGAGGCGCCTGGCACCCTCCACCAGTCAGGCTGGGTATGCCCTCTGCTGCCCGGTCAGGTCCAAATTTCACAATTCCAAGTTAAAGTGATGGAGCTATGGAAACCCTCTCTCCAGGTGTCCATGGCCACGATCTGCGCCTGTGTTAAAGCCTCTCTGAGATTGTGAGCTAGTCCCAGGCACATCCCCACGTTTTCCAGCTGATGGACCACGCTTCCTGGACAAATGTAATGTCACTTCAGTCACGGACTCTGGAGTCTACTTTTTCACACCAAGAGTGGGGAGCACAGCTTCCAAATCACAGCAGCCCCTCTTCCTTCCTCTGGTTCACTGATGTTTTGAAAATAAAGAATGTTTCCTCTGAGGTCCCATCTCCTTTTTAAAAAGAAATTTGGTCTCCAGTTCTAAATGAAATTAGCATTTGTCCTCTCTAATTGTGTTTGCAGCTGCATCCCAATAGGAAAGAAAGGAAACCAAGAGAAAAAGAGATAATAAAAGCCTCCTTCTAAATGAGGCTGGAGCGGAAAAATGAGGAGCAGGACCAAGAGGCCAGTGGGCTTGTTCCAGCCCTCTCTTCATGCTGCTTTGAACAAAAGCTTTGTCAGAGAGGGAGTATGGTCTGGCAGTGGCCAGCTCACTGAACAGGGAACCAGAGAGCAATTATAATTCCACTCTCTATTCAAAAGGCAATTTTCTTCAAGACATCCTGACGCTGAGCCTCAATTTCCCCAGCTCTATAAAGCAAACAAGTGGAAAACCATGGAATGAAGCCAGAAGTTACATTTCATCTCACCAGTTCACTTTGAAGAGGAGCAAACACAGGCCCAGGGAGGGACAGGACTTGCCTAAAGTCACCCAGCTGGTATGTGGCAGACGTCATCTGGTCTTCATTGCTCAGCCCCAAGCTCAGCCCTGCCTCCTTTCCTTGCACAAGAAATCCCAAGAGGCCATGGTCCCAGAAAGGGCTCAGAGTGAGGTTGTGAGTGTTTCTTCCCCAGATACCTTTAAACAAAATAGCCTACCTGCCTGGGTGCAGTCCTATCTGTAAACAGAGGAACAGAAGAAGAAACAAGGTTTTAGGAGTCAGGGGTTTGGGTATGCACTGAACATGGACTGAGGAGCTGATGCTGGATGTTTTGGAAGAGCCTGGGGCTGTGGATCAGGAGATGCTGGATTCTCAACTCAACTCTGCCATGGATAATGATCCTGACCTACCTGCTTCAGAAGATTATCATGATTTTCACAAATTAATATAATCCAATTTTTATTTGACTTCATTTTATTTATATAGAAGGAATCCTTGAGTAAATCTCGTCCAGTTTACTTGCTTAATTTTGGAGCCATTTTAGAAAGCCAGAGCTCAGAGTCGTTAAATGCATGAACTTCAGAACTCTGCTCCCTAAGCCAAGGCAATCTTTGTATTGCTTTCTCCATTAACTGGGACCCATATAAGAAGCTGAAGCTCCACAAGCTCTCCAAGACTTTCTCAAACCATAAGGTTCTTCTTTGCCAGGCCAAAGAAGAACTGGGGTGCTGCAGGGAGCCAAGTATCCTTCCTTGCGGCTCTATGATGTATTTGACCCAAAGCCTCCTCCCATGCTGATTTCAAATCTAAATAGCAGGCATTTAGCAAAAGTCTTAGTGATCTCTCTAAAATAATCTACCATCAAGAATTATTCACAGACTTCTTGCTTCGAAACCACCTGGGGAATGTTTTGCAGATTCCAAGGCTGCACACCACACTCACTGAATCAAATCTTCAGATGTGAGCTCCAGGAAGCTGATCCACATTTATCCATCCTGCACTAATAGCTCCTCATGCATTTAAAATAAAATAAAACAAAATCTAAACAACTGAGCACCACCTGCGGGGCCCCACAGGAGCTCCCACCCTCAGCTCTCACCACTGCAGACACACTGGCCTGCTTGTGTTCCTCAGGCCAAGCTCATTCCTGCGTTGGGGCCATTGTACTTATTTTCTCATCTTCCTGGAGCAATTCTCTTCCTGATCTCTCCATGGCTGGTTCCTCTTCATTATTTATAGAAATGTTTGTTCAAGCGCCACTCTCTTCATTACTTAGGTCCCATGCAGTGCGTCTGAGATGCCTATGTTGACCATCCTATCTGATACTACACCTCATCTGCCAAGTCCTTTTCTACCCCAAGAGCATCCTTGAAGACAGTGTCTTTGTTTTGTACTCTTCCACATGCCCAGCAACTAGAGGAATATCTAACATGTCACAGGTGCTGCATAGATATTTGTTGAATGACTGGAATTGCCCTGTTTTGATCTAAGATTCTCTTGTTTATCTGTTTACTGTTCACTTGTATATTACTTATCCCTCCCATAAGAATGACAGTTCCCTGGGAGAAGAGACCTCCTCTATCTTGTACTCACCATATCCTCAGTGCCCCCAATAGCATCTGACCCATAGTTGTTGAATGAATGGATGGATGAACTAAGGCATGAGAATCCTTCAGCTGGGACCTCCATTTGGGCTGGGGACAAGGTAACTGTCTTAGTTAATAAACATATTTCTAGTCACTGTTCAAGAAGCTGGGATAATTTTTTTAAAGGCTTAAAACATGTACCTCCGCCTAAAGAGAGGAAACAGAGGTGTGAATGAAACCATTGCAGGTGCCTCAATATGGTGTGTATTAGTCCATTTTCACATTACTATAAAGAATGCCACTGAAGACTGGGTAATTTATAAAGAAAGGTTTAATTGACTCACAGTTCCACATGGCTGGGGAGGCCTCAGGAAACTTACAATCATGGTAGAAAGTGTAGGGAAAGCCAGGCACACCTTACATGGTGGCAGGCAAGAGAGAGCACAGGAAAAACTGCCATTTTTAAGCTATCAGATCTCATGAGAACTCCATCACTATCACAAGTACAGCATGGGGGAAACCACCAACAGGCTACAAAATTTCCAAACTTTATGCTCTGCTTCCCCTTTAAATATAAGTTCCAATTTCAAACCATTTCTTGGTGAGCGCTATAACTGAATGCTTTCAGAATCAACCAGGTCACCTCTTGAATGCCTTGCTGCTTAGAAATTTCTTCTGCCAGATACCCTAAATCATCTCTCTCAAGTTCAAAGTTCCACAGATTTCTAGGGCAAGGGTAAAATGAAGCCAGTCTATTTCCTAAAGCATAGCCAGAGTGACCTTTGTTCTAGTTTCCAAGAAGTTTCTCATCTCCATCTGAGATCACCCCAGCCTGGACGTCATTATCCCTATCACTATCAGCATTTTGGTCAAAACCATTCAGCAAGTCTCTAGGAAGTTCAAAACTTTTCCACATTTTCCTGTCTTCTTCTGTGCTCTCCAAACTGTTCCAACCTCTGCCAATTACCCAGTTCCAAAGTCACTCCCACATTTTCAGGTTATCTTTATAATGGTGCCCCAGTCTGCCTGTACCAATTCTCTGTACAAGTCCATTTCACACTGCTATAAAGAATATCACCCAAGACTGGGCAATTTATAAGGAAAGGAGATTTAATTGACTCACAGTTCCACATGGCAGGGGAGGCCTCAGGAAAGTTATAGTTGTGGCAGAAGACAAAAGGGAAGCAAGGCACGTCTTACATGGCAGCAGGCAACAGAGAGTGCAGGAAAAACTGCCACTTTTAAAACCATCAGATCTCATGAAAACTCCCTCCCTAACACCAGAATAGCATGGGGAGAACCACCCCATGATCCAATCACCTCCCAACAGTTCCCTCCATCACAATGTGGGGATTACAATTTGAGATTAGATTTGGGCAGGGACACAGAGCCAAATCATATCATGGTATAAACAAAAAGTTTTAGAGCACAAAGCAAGAGGCCATATCTAAGCCAGACAACCAGGAAGTCTTCAGCGAGAATGTGATGTTCGAATCTAGCCTTAGAGAAGGAAGTAAAATGGAAGAGTGAAGAAGTGGAAAAAGATGTTCAAAGAAGAAACAGCTTGAAGGCTGATGGCATGTTGAGGAAAGAGCTGGTCGTGGGGAGTATGGGGACCAGGTGATGCTGAGAAGTTAAATTTTGATTAATAGGCCAATGGTTCCCCAGCTGTTTGACTAGGAACAACCTCTCTCCCTTTTAAAGGCTCTTTATAAATAAGTTGTATGAAAATCAAATATTCATTCATACAAAATAAATAAACCTTTGAAGTCTTAAAAAAAATAAAGCCTATGCTTTTACTCTAGAAACATGAAACAAAGATCAGCAACCACAATTTTAAAAGGAAATAATTTCTCTGTTTCAGTGACCATCATTTCATCTTAAGTATATTTTAAGTTGATTGATTAGAAAGCATATTTAAAAATTGTAAGTAGACTGAGAATGGCAGGAGGCAGCCAAGCTCCTAGGTAGTTAGTGACCTAAGAGAAACCCCACCTTCAAGCCAAAAAAACAGCATGAATGCTGAACGACTGGACTGCTGGTCTCAGATGAAACCCATGACCCAGAGTGAGAACCTCTGTTCCTATTTGCCTGCCCCTCCCCTATTTGAGCCCATAAAATCTCCAGTCTCAGTCACACTGGGGGGACTTCCCCACCTTCGGGTAGGGGACCACCCTACATCTCCTTTCTGCTGAAAGCTGTTTCATCACTTAATAAAACTTCCCACCTTGCTCACTCTTTGATTTTCAGTGCATCCTCATTTTTCTTGGGTGAGGAACAAGAACTTAGGAACCAATGCACAAGCCAGACTCAGCTCAAGTAGGCAGGCTCTCTCCTCCAACAGGCAGCCTGGTCGAGCAAGACCTGAGTGGGGTGTCACTGGTCAGAGGTCCCTGGCTTGCAGAGTGACCAAAGAAATTCTGCATCAACACTACATAAAAAAGGCCTTCAAAAAATTAATAGATTGTTTTTGAAGGAAGCAGTTTTAGGTTTACAGGGGGAAAAAATGAGTGGAACATACAGAGTTTCCATTGATACACCCACCTGCCTTCCTCAGGTTCCCCTATTTTTAACATCTTACATTAGTATAGTACATGAGCCAGTACTGATACATTATTATTAACCAAAGTCTGTGGTTTACATTAGGGTTCACTCTTTGTGTTGTATAGTCTATGGGTTTTGAAATGTACTTTGAATGTATCTACCATTGCAGTATCATGCAGAATAATTGTTTCACTGCCCTGAAGATCCTCTGTGTTCTTTTTATTCATTCTTTCCTTCCTCCCCTTACAAAAACAATGCTTTATAAACTAATATTCTGTATTGTATTGATGTCAACAGCATTTACCTGCATTGAAAAACAATGTGCATAATTTGCCAATTGTCTGTGTGAGACTGTGTGGGAGACATGGGTTTCCGAGCTCCAGTTCTGGGGAGTCCTCCACAGATTGGGAGCCACTGCTAAAGGTAATAAGGAGTCATTGAAGAATGTTGGGCAGAAGCTTACTAGGATGGGATTGGAGTCTAGGAAGTTAAACAGCAGCCTTGCAGACAGGGAAGATGAGATAGAGGAGCTGTGAGGAGGCCATGTCACTTCTGGGTTCTCCAAGATGTGTCATTCCCTCTGCACATTCCCTCTGTCATTCCCTCTGATATGTGAGAGACATGATTTTATGAACAGATGCACTAGTTTTGTCCCCTTTTTGTCTCTTCACACCCACCCCAGTGCTGAAAAACAACAAACAAACAATGATTCCCCAGAGGTAAGGTGGAATCAAACCACAATTCCATGCTGATTTTCAACCATCATGTCCTGACCATCAGAAAGGGAGAAACTCTAAAATGATTTATATGCAGTGCCGCAGGCAGGGATCTATACTCTTCCAAACAACTAACATATTAGTGAACATGTGTGTTAGGATCACACTGCCATGTATCATTTTTTTTCACTCTATATTATTAACACTGCTATGTCATAAAATATTTTTCTAAAAACATGATTTTTAGCTGTCATGTAATATTCCACTCTAGGAATATCCCATCATTTACCATCCTCCCACTGTTGGACACTTGGAGGGTCTCCAATATTTCACTATTATAAATAGCACTGGGATGCACATCCTTGTACAGAAATCTCTGCACATCTCTGATTATTTCTTTGGGGCAGATTCTTACACGTGTGATTGCTAGAATGGTTGCCATTTTGATGGATTTTGCATCTCAGTGTTCTGTCTTCCCTGGGTGTCCTGATGGCAAAAAATAAATACCCATGAATGAATGCATGCAAAAAAAAAAAAAAAAGGATCATTACCCGAATGCTGGCAAACAAATCACAATAGAGACACAATTCCCAAGGGTTAATCTGGGTGATGGGCAAGACTATTTACTTATTTACAGCATTTACCTGACTCCCTCGATCCAAAAGGGACTGATCAAGAACAAAAAGAACTAGAAGCATCACATGAAAAATGTCAGAGGGTGTGGGGAAGGAGAGATTGCCAATAGTGCAGAGACTTGGCTGTCTCAGACCCAAGAAGAATGAAAACAGAAGAGCAAGGGAGCTTTGCAGTGTCAGTTCCCCCTGCCTCAAGGGTGGCCAGAAAGTATACAAGTTTCCCAGTTCAATTTGAATTTGCAAAAAAAAAAAAAAAAAAAAAGAATAATTTTTATTTAAAAAAGTATAATATGTCCCATGTAATATTTGGGACATACTTATCCTAAAAAATACACTGCTGATTTGAAATTCTAAAGTAGAGGGTATGTTGTATTTTTATTTGCAACCCCACTTGCTGCACAATTATGCAAACCCCTAATTGCTGCATAATTATCACTGCACAATTTAATTGGCAACCGCACTTGCTGCACAATTATTGTAGACTAGCTATTATGAGAAGGTGAGCAACCACACAGCTGGGGGAGGGGGTGAATATGAATCGAGGTGGCACATAACTTGGTACCCTGCAAACTGAGAGCAATAGTTAAAGAAGCAGGAGCTACAGCTTCTTACCAACAAGGGGATTTATTTGGGGGAATCTCAGTCCAAATAGTCCCACCCTGGAGAAAGCAACAGAGCTATGCAGAGATATGGAGGTGGCTCTGCCCACAGGCTGAATGGGGCCCGGGGCTCTGGGTGTGTGCCAGGATCACTGGGCGAGGAGCCAGAGAGAACATGCACAACTCAAGTAAGGGAAGGCTGTTTCTACTGCAATCTTTCCAGGTAGAACGTGAGCAGGCAGCTGAAGACAGCCTGGTGCCGCAGACATGGAAAATGGTTCTCTCCCTGACCTGACTTTTGTCAACACACTGCTTTGCTTTATGTGAAAAAGGAGGGAGGAAAAAAAAGAAGGCTCGCTGTCATTACACACACACACACACACACACACACACACAGCACCTTCCCCAGGTCGTGCCTCAGCAGTCCCTCGAACAATATGTTCTAAATTAATGGCATCAGGAGATAATGGTTGATAAAACAGGAGTTTGTATGCAACCAGGGAAATGTCTGGCTCCTTATTATATAGCTATACATTTGATGCAGCCAGATTATGAGCAAACGAGGTTAAATGCAAACCCACAGGCACACACACACGCAGACAAATAGGCTTCCATTTTCTGCTCCCTCAGATGTCCCCCTTCGGTTTTGTTTGGGCTACCACACTTGCTTCCACTTTTCTGCTTGTCTGATGTTCCTGCTCACCATATTCCTCCCCTGATTATTTTCTTTTCCGTTACTTTTTTCTATTTCTCTGCTTTCTTGGTTTTCTTATTATTCATTCTTTGTCCTTCTCTTTGAGGCAGGAAAATAGCTAAATCAAAAATAAATTTCAAATCATAAAATGTTAGGACTGGAAGTTATCTCAGAAATCTAGATGGATGTCCTCGTTTTGTGGACAAAGAAACCGAGGTCCATGAAAGTAAAGAGACTTAGGCTGGGCACAGTGGCTTATGTCCGTAATCCCAGATTTTGGGAGGCTGAGGTGGGCAGATTACTTGAGGTCAGGAGATCAAGACCAGCCTGGTCAACAGGATGAAACCCCATCTCTACTAAAAACACAAAAATTAGCTGGGTGTGGTGGTATGCACCTGTAATCCCAGCTACTCAGGAGACTGAGGCAGGAGAATCACCTGAACCCAGGAAGTGGAGATTTCAGTGAGCCGAGATTGGGCCATTGCACTCCAGCCTGGGTGACAGAGCAAGACTCCATATCAAAAAAAAAAAAAAAAGAAAAAGAAAGAAAGTAAAGAGGCTTCGTCAAGGTAACACCACAGTATATAGCAGATAGGTCTGGGGGCCGATCTCCTCTAAGTTCAGTTCCCTTTACACTATCTCAAGCTTCTCCTAGGGTGTGATACCCTCGGATAGGTGGAGTAACCTTCTGATGTGGGGTGAATTAAGTCCCCCAAAGAGATATGTCAACATCTTAGCCTACACCACCCCATACCTGTGAAGGTGGCGTTATTTAGAAATACAATGTTAGCAGATGTAATCGAGTCAGGTCATAACGGAGTAGGGTGGGTTCTAAATCCAATGACTAGTATCTTTATAAGAAGGCCCCGTGAAGACACAGGAACACAGAGACAGAGAAGAAGAACATCATGTGACAAGGGAGGCAGTGATTGGGTGAGCGCAGCTGCAAGCCAGAGGACACCGAAGAGTGCCAGCGACCACCAGAAGCCATGAAGGGGACAAGAAACAGATTCTGCCCCAGGGCCTCCTGCAAGAACGGATCTTGCTGAAACCTTGATGTTGGATGTCTGCCCTCCGGAACTGCAATAGAATAAACATCTGCTGTTTTAAGCACTCAGGTTGTGGTACATTGTTAAGGCAGTCACAAGAAACCAGTAGACCTTCTCAGGCTGGCACAGCTACGGGCACAGGTGTGCAGACAGGAGGCCAAAGCTCTTTCCTCTCCTCCACGCTGCCTTGATCCCCTGGAGAAAGGTATCTACCGAACATCTCACATGATCAAGAGCTTGGTGTTTTGGGGATATGAAGTACTACAAGACACAGTCCCTGCCCTCAAGGCACTCCTGTGACATGAAAACAAGGAAGGCCATCCTAAGGTGTGGTGGCAGGAATTCCAGAAAGGAGCCAGGCTGCCACCGCCCAAAATCAAATGATTCCTCAAACTGAAGCTCCATCCAGAGTAAACAGGGCAGCCCCATAGTTGCTGAATGGGGATCCCCCTGAGACCCACCTTTGAGGGGAAGTGGACCCTCCAGGGATGCAAGCTGTGTTTCTGGTAGTCACCGCCTGGACATTCCTGAGAGCCAGCAGGTGCCCGAGCACTGGAAACTCTGGCTCAGGGCTGTGTCCAAAGGCCTGCGGCCTGTCCTGCCACCTCCCTGCTTGAGGAGCCTGAACACCTGCCCCAGAGCTGGCCATTCTCTGGCACAGTCCCTCTGGTACTTGACCCTGAGAAACTGAACAAGGGTGTGGAGGGACTTGGGGAGCAGTGAGGGCGATCTCCACCATTCTCCTTGTCCCTGAGCTGGCTGACCACCCCTCCTTGAGCTTGAGCACACCCCAGCCCTGCACTTCCACCCAGCCTCTGAGCTCTGCAAAGCACTATCAAATCCTGCTCAGAGCTATGGCATGGGGCCTGCCTGGCCAGGCCAGACCCAGTGGCTCCCCCAGATCCAGAGGGAGCCCTCCTTCTTATAGGGTGTGAGGGGACCTGCTCTGTTCCAGAACACAGTGGAAGATGGGGGGCGGGCCAGGAGCTCTGCGGCCATCTTCCGTTTGGACTTCTAGTCAGTTGCCTGTTCTTGGCTTCCAGAAAATTAAAATGTCCTTTATATTGATAACAGGGGCAATAATCTGCCTTAGGTCTTGAATCCAAGGCAGAATTGAGTCAGTGCAGCTCTCCTGGCAGATGCTGGTCTGTCTTGCTGATAATGAAGGCAGCAGAAGGGGATCAGAGGGGAAAACCAGGTTGGTCTGTGTAGTCAGAGGATTTGCAAGGGAAGGGGGGCTGGAATTAAAATTAAATATTAGGAAGTGGAGAAATCACATGTGAAAAGACTGGCCTGAAAGCGATTCAGGAATTGATGAAGCTAGAGAGAGAGGAAAGAGAGCGAGAACGACAGCTGGGTGGGCTGCCGAGTACATTATTAATCTGAAATCAGATTATAGCTTCCCCTCCTGAATTAATTCTAGGAGAGTAGTACATGGGGAGGGGTGGGGGCTGCTGATAGCAGTGGGTTTTCCGTGAGCATTTATTTTTTATTCTATATTCTTGTAGTTTAGTTCTTGAGTTGGCGCCCTTCTGGATGGGGAGGGAGGGTGGTGAGTGATTAAGAGTTAAAAGAAAATAGCAAGAGGGAGGATGAATGAAAGGAATCCTCTATGTGCAACTCAAGAGAAAGTCCAGGATCAGGTCAGATTGCTTTTGCCCCATTTCTTGAATTAAAAGATCAAAAATAGGAGTGTCTTTTCCCTTTTATCCAGAAAATGGGATGTGCAAAAGAATGGTCTCTTCCCACAGTTCCAGTTTACATGGGGCATGTCCCTCCCAATCAGTCCCGTGGGTGCCTCCTGGTTCCTCAGTTTGGGAGCAGTAGGATCTCCTTGAGATCCTCAAAGTGAGGTTTGAATACACCACATCATTGCTATTTTAAAGCAGACCATCCCAACCACGACCCCCAATTCAGTGAGAACTCATCTACCTGTTTTCACATGATGTAGAGGGGAAAAAAATAAAGACAGAAGTGATTGTATTTATATGTGTAAAACCTGTCCCATAGCCAAGCAATTTTAACTGTCAGAAAGCTGTCCCTTTCACACATTGAGCTTCCCAGTGACCCCATCGCTTTCACCCCTAGAGGTCTGCTCCCTTCTGGATGACGGCCACTCCCGCAGAGCATGGGGGCTATCTTGCCCAATGTGTTTCTCTTTGTTCAATCAGGCTGGATCCTCGACTCTCCCTCACACAGCGTTTTCCACCCATGGCCATCCTGGTCAGCTACAGTTTGCCCATTTCCCTCTTAAAATACGGTCCCTATAACATAATCAGAAACTGATTTTCCTCCGTCCTTCTTTCTTGCCTCCAATCCATTCTCTACACTGCCACTAGAGCAATTATTACGAAATACACACCCCACCCAGTTACCCACTGCTGGACAAAACAGCGCCCACTTCAACAGCACCCACTGCCTGCGAGAAAAATACTGCGACTCCCTAGCATCCCGCAGAGCCTCCTCTTTCCTCTGACTACTCCAATAGCCGAACCAGAGTCCTGGATCCATTCTTACCCCGCCACTCCATAATCCATTCTCTACAGCAGGATTTTTCATCTTCATGAAATTATATCCCTAAGGCCAGGCACAGTGTTCGGGAGGCTGAGGCAAGAGAATCACTTGAGCCCAGGGGTTTGAGACCAGCCTGGGCAACACAGCAAGACTCTGTCTCTGAAAAAAAAAAGAAATAAAATTAAAAATTAGCCAGGCACGGTGGTGTGCACCTGTAGTCCCAGCTACTTGGGAGGCTGAAGTGGGAAGATGGCCTTGAGCCAGAGAACTCAAGGCCACAATGGGCTTTGATCACCCCACCATACTCCAGCCTGGGTGAGTAGATGGAGTGAGACCCTGTATCTTAAAAAAAAAAAAAAAAAAAAAAGGTATTGCCCCTATTTATACCTCATTAATGAATCTCCATTGTGCTTAGAATAAAATCCAAATTTCTCCCTAAGTCAGACAAAGTCCTACATGATCCGGCCCATGCCTGCCTCTGTAACATCTGCAACACTCCTCCCCTCCACACCCCAATTTCAGCCCTTGTTTCAGTTCACTCTCTTTCCTGCTGCACACCCTTCTCTCATGCTGTTCCCTCTGTTCCCTTTGCCTGGAATGCGCTTCCCTCCATCCTCACATGGCCGGTTCCTTCTCATCACTCCTGTGTCAACTGGATGTCACCTCCTCAGAGAGGCCTTCCTTGACCACCATATGAAAATAGCATCCTCCCTCACCACACATATGTAATTTTTAATTATAGCCCTGGACAAATTTGTAACTTGGGGGTGACTTGGCTTCTTTCTTGTCTAGTTTTCGTCTGACCCTCTCACTAGAATGTGACCTCCACAAAGCAGAAACCATGAGAGTTTGTTCAGTTTATATCCAGTATCTGGTCTCATATCTTATGCATAGAAAATGCCGAAGAAGAAATTTGTTGAATGAATGAAGGTCTCAAATATCAAATACCTTTATGTCCCAGCCTCCTGCTGCTCGTACTCATTCCCTAAAATTCAGGTCAAGAATCCAATACAAAGTCCTCTCTGACTTCAAGAAACAGAGGTCACCATTCCTTCCATCCATGCAGGAAATGATAACTGGATGCCCACTTGGTGCCATGCATGATGACAGGCACTGAGAACCCAGGAATAAATCAGCACACATCCCTGGACTTCAAGAATCCTGCAGTCTAGTGGACAAACTCCGTAGGATTTACCATCTGCCTTAGGTTGCCTCTGGCCCTGCTTCTTTGTGATGTCTGCATTCACACAAAAGACCCCCGACTCAAAAAAAAAAAAAAAACCAGCCCTCCCTGGAGAAAGCCCAGCTATTTATTGAGTACCACCTGCCACATGGGTTAGTCCAGCCCCAGATTTTTCCTTTATGGCCAACCCCATTTCAACCACAGCTGATGTCCCATCTGACCCTTCAGAACTGTTAAGAAATGAGGGGCAATAAATCGCCGTCCACTCGCCCAGCCTGGCTCCCTGCCACCGCGCTGCCAACGCCACCGCCTCTGCCTCCACACTTCAGAAGAAAGACTTTACAGGAGCCGCAGATGATGCCGAACTTCAATTAGGCTCTGCTGGCAAATTAGTCACACAGGGTGACATTTTCCAATCATGGAACATTAGCATCCCCCCTAATTATGAAATTGTGGAGCTAACATGTTTGGGAGAGAATAAGACCAGTATTCTCAGCATCACAACACACACATGCACACATGCACGTGCACACGCATGCACACGGGGCCATGGGATGCTGGCATTCACCTCTCCCCTAACATTGCTTAAAGTTAACTTTGCCTTTGCTTAGAAGGAGAGATGAAACCACATGAAGGAAATCCTTAAATCTCAGGGGCTAGTTCTAAGAATTTTACAGACAAAAAGAATTGTGGAAAACAATGGCTGAAATGCTGAGATCATTAAGCCAGACTGAGATTAAACTGTCTGCTCTTTAGATTCAGGCCCGGAAGCTAAGAGCGCTTACGTGGTGATGGGATGTAAGTTTGCCACGCTCCTAGGATGGGATGTAAGTTTGCCATGCTCCTATTCTGTGACTTTGTGAGAGGCATAGAAACTGAATCTCTCCTCCCTCACCTAGAACTCATTCATTCAACAAAGACTCATTGAGTGTCTACTAGGTGCCAGGCACTGACAGAAGCACTCAGGACACATGGTGAACAAGGAACTCTAACGCGCATGTGCACACGTGAACAATGACAATGGTCAACACTTACATAGCTTGGACAACACAAGTGTGTTAGGCAGCACAGCAGTGATGTTCATTCCTCTGATACTCACCAGGCAGAATAGCTTGATGTACCTGCCGCTGGAGCCATCCCTGCTTGAAAAGGCAGCTCTTCCCAGGTCAAAGTCTACCTTTAGCCACTCTTCCTCAATGGGCCTTCCCATAGCTGAGTATCTAATACATTTTGGTCACTAGAAAGAAATGAAAGTTTAGAGCATATAAACATTGTTTTAAATATATAAATAAACAGATATAGGCAGTATATTTCCATGTTAAAAGCAAGAGAAATAGAGGATAAGTGATTTATGCAAAGTTAAACCAAATTTATAGTTATTAAATATGTATTTGCATATACATACACATATATACACACACCTACACATATGGATATAGATGGGTGTGTTTGGTATATTTATATATGTGTGTGCATGTGTTTGTGTGTGTATTCATATATCCACTTCCATATTCTGTTTATCTCAGGGTTCCTTGTAGGAATAAATAAGTATGTTAATTCCCTACCAAAGGGTCTAGCACATAGTAGGCATCCAGGAAGCAGGAGCTATAATTGCTGTCTTTGCTTTATGACTATCTGAATGTGATGACAAGCCAGGCTCCTCCACCCTGCACCTTCTGGTACTGCATTTCTGCAGGCTATATCTGCACTTGCAGCTCTACTAACATAAAGCCTGTAGCTCCATCATAACATGGCTGCCTGATCCAGCCTGGAGATGCCACCTGCCTTCTTCACAGTGGGAGCCACCCTATCCTATCCTACGGGTGCTTTAGCAGGGCAGGGACAGCCACCATCATCATGCCTGCAAGTCCAGCACTGTCCTCTGTCAAGCATATAAAATACAGTTACTCTTTTGTATTCCTTTTGCCATGTTCTCCTTCCTCCCATCTGATGTCACCTGTCTATGCACACTCAATCAGGGGACAAACAATGATCGAAGCTGGAGACCATCCAGGAGCTCAGCATGCCGGGAGGCTGACTGGAGCTACATGCAATCAATCTCTTGTCTGTCCACCCTCTATTGCTCCAAGCACACTGGCTCTGGTTAAAAGCTAGAGACAGGACTTCTAGTCCAGTGTTCTTTGACTTATCACTTTCTCCCCTTCTGAGCTACATCTAGACAGAGCCCAGTCCCCTCCCCATGGCATGCTGCCAGTCATGAAAATGTCACTGGAATGTTTCGTCTTTTTTTTTTTAATGCTGCTCCTTGTCGCCACAGATTGATCTGCCAGTTAAATATTTAGACATGTTCATCCGCCTTAGTCATAAAACACTGCTTGACTTTGAGCAATGAGCAAGGAGGTACTAAGGCTGCAACTATTCCCTGCCTGGGACATGGGGAGAGATGGAGGCAATGACAAGAAGAGCATTTCACCCCTTGAGTCTGCGCATCTCTGCCAAAATCCAAAGCAACCAAACTTCAGCAAGTTCAACACCGCACCTCCAGAGCTTGAGGAGGCTGATAGGACCACCGGTTCCCATGTTAAGTGGGCAAGGTCATCAGCCCTGCTCAATTACACTCACTGGCCTGGCTCAGTCAGTCCCATTCTACCCCAGCCTTCCCAATTAGCAAATGGCCTTCCTGACAGCTGGCTCATTGAATCTTTGCAGTATCCACAGGAAAGCTAAAAGTGCTGGCAACATGGCATGACACCCATTATCTCACTTCATTGTCACAACAATCCCCCATGAAATGGGAATTCTTGCCCCACTTTACAAATGAGAAAGCTGACAATCACAGAGGTTAAGTGAATGGTCAGCCCAAGGTGACTTGGGAGAGATGGAGGGGTCTTCTACTAAGACTAGCTCAACACCCCTGTGAACTCCACATGTTCTCTCCACCACACAGCTATAAAAGTCACCGAATAGCCATAGACGGTTACCACCAAAGTAGACCCTTTGAATTTGTGTCTTATCACCTTGGCCAAAAATCCCCTTTATTCGCTGTGAATTCTGCAGATGCTCAAGGTTCTTCTTGGGAAATATTCCTTGCTTCCTAATCATAGGAAGGGATATAGGGCCAAAGGAATGGAACACCTGAGCTTCCCTCCTGGACATCTGAATGTCTAAACTATAAGGCATTTTCAGAGCCACGGCCGTCAAAGCCCAGGGACCCTGCTCCACCTTTTCTACAATAACATGACCTTCAGAATGTGGACCATCATTAGCAACTCTTCAAAGGTAGCCTAGAAGGGCCCTGGGTGACATAAGAGCAAGGTGGACGAAGCGGGTGACAGAGAACAGTGTGTTATGGAGGCTACTGGACACTCCCGAGCCCAGTGTTTGCTCTGATCGTGAAAAAGATTTGCAGGCCGGGTTCAGTAGCTCACGCCTATAATCCCAGCACTTTGGGAGGTTGAGGCAGATGGATCACAAGGTCAGGAGTTCAAGACCAACCTGACCAACATGGTAAAAGCCCATCTCTACTAAAATACAAAAATTATCCTGGTGGTGGTGGCAGGCGCCTGCATCTTGGGAGGCTGAGGCAGGAGAATTGCTTGAATCCGGGAGGCGGAGGTTGCAGTGAGCTGAGACCGTGCCATTGAACTCCAACCTGGGTGACAGAGTGAGACTCAGTCAAAAAAAAAAAAAAAAAAGAAAAAGATTTGCAAAGAAACTCTCATTTTCATTCTCTTGTTTCAAAAATAAGCCGATTTTCAGTCATCTAAGCAGTTGGCAAGTGGGGAAGGGGTGGGGGGCTGGAGGGAAGGGTGTGGAGGCAGGGGCTGGAAGCTTGGAACTGTCCAACAGTCAAAGAAGCACAAGGCAAGTTCTACTTGGGATCAAAGACTCCAGCTAGAGAAGCCATCACCACAGCGTCCAGCTTCTGCGGGGAACAGCCAGAGGGATGTTAGTAATTATTGAATCCTGTTCTCTCACTCTCGACTTGGAGAAATTGAGGCTTTGAGAGAATTTTAAGTGCCTTCCAGAGGATCACTCGGATTTCCTAACTCCCAGCCAGCACCCATATTTGTCTCTGGAAAACAACCCCAGTGATTACCATCTTGGAGACACTCCAAAATTCCCCAAAGATACTAATATAAGAGTGAAGGTCGCAGTCTTTGCTTAAAGAAGTATTTGAGCAAGGAAGGAAGTAAAGAAAAAGAGAATGGAAAATGCTAAGAAAAATAAAAATAAAAGATACTAGATAGGTCTAAAAAGATCTACTTTGTCATTGTATACCTTTCCAGTATGTGTAGTGGTCTATATTCAGGCATTAGAATCCGCAATATTTGTTTCCAATGGCCACCAAGATTACGTGTTCATTCAAAATTATACATCCTTAAGCTGAGTTTTTATTAAAATGGTGAAGCAATAAAGCCACAATAGTTATGATGAGATCAGTGACACACCCAAAAAGCAGCATATTTTCATCCAACATCAATGTCACTTCCATCAGCTTCTTCCTAAACCAGTCTAAAAGGAGCAGGATTGCATTTCCTCAGGATTGCCTCTTACTCATAGGCAAACTCCCTCTAACTCTTCCCTCCTTACTGATCTTTGTCTGTTGAGAAAAAGCTGAACTACTGCCTCTCAGAAGTAGCAACCAGGTTTTACCTGTTTCAAAAATATGCTCAGAATAACACATGATCCACCAGACTCAGCCTGGATCTTTAAGCCTCGCCGTTCCAGAACAACTCAGTCACAGGGAGCTCACAAAAAATATCAGTAAATGCCTTTTTCATTGCATTTATTGATACCCAAGAGTCTAAAAGGTAGGAGTTCACCTACTTTACTCCTGTGATAAAACATGCTTCTTCAATTAGAGGAAAGTAAACCTTTCTGCCCACTCTTTGAAGCACATTTCTACCCCACAGTAGTTCCTCCCAAATTGGTCAAAGCCTCACATTTATCGAGCCACATGACACCAGCAGGCAGGATGGCTGCGTTGTAAACTGACACACATCAGGAGTACTTTTCTGTGCTGAATGGGTAAGAGGACTAGTCAAGACTTTCTGGCTACAAGCCTACAACAAAGTAATTTAAGATAAGAACAAAGGTGAATTATTGTGGCCACAAATTCCAAGAGTAAAATCTAATGCAAGCCTATCTAGATCAAGAATGTCATCAGGTACCTACCTACCTACCTACCTACTGCTCCATCTCTCAACCTCTTTCTGCAACTCTTCCATCTCTCAACTCTGCTTCTGTCTGGGTGTTAGCTTCAACTTTTTTCTTACTATGTAGGGTCCTCTTCCGTGGCATGAACAGGGGCCTCAGGTGGCTCTACATTTATAGCACTTCAGTTGGTAAAACACCCAAGAAGGAGGAAGATCTCCTCCTTCCTAGGTGCATGGATCAGCCTTGCTTGAGTCACGTCTACATTCCTGGATCAATCAATGTGGCCATGGCAAAAGAGGAATGCAGATACAGTAACTGGTGGCTTCTACCAGAATGACAAGGAACGGAAGAGAGGCAGTTTCCCAAAAGAAATGGCAGTGCCATTGCCAGAAAATAAAAATAGGGACAAATATATTAGATGTCCACATGGCAAGACAAGCCAGCAGTTCTTCCTTCATGAGACTAGTTTTTAAAAATGGACTCAGAGATTTCTATAGAAGGCCAGGTGCGGTGGCTCACTCCTGTAATCCCAGTACTTTGGGAGGCTGAAGCTGGCAGATCACCTAAGGTCAGGAGTTTTGGACCAACCTGACCAAAATGGCAAAACCCTGTCTCTACAAAAAATACAAAAGTTAGCCAGGTGTGGTGGTATGTGCCTATAACCCCAGAAACTCAGGAGGCCAAGGCAGGAGAATCTCTTGAACCCAGTAGGCAGTGGTTATAGTGAGCCAAGATCACACCACTGCACTCCAGCCTGGGCAACAGAGAGAGACTCTCTCAACAAAGAAAAAAAAAGACAGAGAAAGAAATTTCTACAGAACGTTTACATTCTAGGTGTAAAGAATAGGAAATAGGAAGCTAAGCTTGGGCCTCATAATCTCCAAACCAGATGTTTGGGGAGAAGACTGGTCTTGGGAGTGTCAGGAGTGTGTCTAGCTACTAATGGAGCCATAGGTTTTCCCATTTGACTCTTGGTCCCTGTGAACATCCTTCCCCAGTCAGGAACCTTGAAGGAGATAAATGGTGAAAAATATGATTCAGAGACAACATTTTATTCAAATCTCTGGCAGTCTCTCAATCCTCTGTGCCCTGCCTTCTCTCTAAAAGTTCCTCTTGAACTCATACTTGCATAGGCCGCATGGGAAAGAAAAAGGAGGAAGATAGGGGAGAAGAGAACAAAGCAGGATGTGCAGTCAAGAGAGGTTGGCTCATGCTCACAGCTGGGAGGCGGACTTCAAAAGATGCTGAACAGAGTGTTGGTGTTTCTCCCCACCACACCCGCCTCCATGTCAGCTCCCTGCAAAGTCTGCATTAGGCGAGTTTCCCAGACCATGGCTGATGATGTTGATGACAATAATGGACAGCTCAGGGATGAGCATTTTTTCCATCACTTGCCAGTAAGTGACTCAGAGCAAGTTACTTAACACCTATCATCCTCAATTTCCACATCTGTAAAATGGGAATAGTGAGTATTACAGAGTTGTCATGAAAATTAAATGAGATAATGCCTTAAAAATACTTAGACCAGGCCAGGTACCGTGGTTCATATCTGTAACCTTAGTAGTTTGGGAGGCCAAGATGGGAGAATCACTTGAACCCAGGAGTTCGAGACCAGTCTGGGCAACATAGGGAAAACTTATCTCTACAAAAAAACTTAAAAATTAGCCGGGTGGGGTGGCATGTGCCTGTAGTCTCAGCCACTCTGGATGCTGAAGTAGAACAGTTATTTGAGCCTGGGAGGTTGAGGCTGCAGTGAGCCGGGACCATGCCATTGCACTCCAGCCTGGGCAAACAGAACAAGACTCTGTCTCAAAAAAAAAGCCTAGAACAGCACCTGGAACATGGCAAACTCTCAACAAGTGTTAAGCGTACTGTTATCATTAGCAGCAAGGTCTATATTCAGTCTTTAAACTGAAAAAAAAAAAAAGTCTCAATCACAGAGGCACTATTTTTCAAGTGTGTCATTTTCATGAATTAAATATAAACTCATTGAAGATTGTTACTGAATACAGTGTACCCTACAGTAATTATGTATCTTCTCAATCAGTCAACATTCAGGTGCAGTTACTCCCATGTGGAGATTCCTTTTTTCCAATTAAAAGAATTTCATATTCAAAAAAAGGTTGACAAGTAAAAATACATATCACAGTGTTGTCTCTACAGTGACTTCAACTCCAGAGAAGCCATGACTCTGATGCACAGGTTAGGACTAGATCTCTTACCTTTTCAAAGAAAGATGCTCTTTTTCTATTGCCCTTTGCTACTATTGCTTGCAAAGAAATTAAATAGAATTCATGGCATCAGCAAGCATTAAATATCCCCATCTGTCCTGCCTACCCTAGGAGTTTTGCGCACCTGGATTTTTCTCTCCTGCCCATGATGGATGGCCAGGAGCCACACTGTCAGAATGACTTCCAATCCATAAATAGCTCTGCCATTTAGATGCCATGGGGATAACATTAATACCAAACACAAAAGCTAAATAAAAAGCCTTTAGCAACTGAATGGCCCTTAGATTTCAGAGTTATCGATCCAGTGGAGCCTGCTAAGTTATTATGGCTACAGTTCTGCTCAGAGAAATCTGTGATCCTGAGGAAAGTTAGCAAAAGTCACGGTCACCTTTAACTACAAAGCACAGGGAAAGGACTCCAGGGCAGCTAATTACCCCATCCACTCTGGCATATTCCAAAGGCTGCGTTCATTCCTCTGCATTCTGGTCTGAGGAATGGTTCTGTGGCTCAGTTTCCCCAGGTGAGCAATAGTTCAAAACGTACAGTGCTTTTAACTTTTGATTTCAGTCTCACAACAACTCTCCAAGATGGGATGGATATTATGACACTTCTGTATAATAGCCAAGAAATTAAGAAACAAAAAGGTCACGTGATTTCCCCAATATCAAGCAATATGCGATTGATAGAGCTGGGGCAAGAATGGCAGTCCCCGCCTCCCCCAAGCCTAGGAAGCTCCAGCTCGGCTCTTGGAACCTGCAACTAGCTCTTTGCATCATCTCCTAAGACTTTCTTTGATTGAGGACTTAGACTCCACCTGGCACTAGGAATTGCTATCACCTAGAATTATTTACACCTCCTTGCCTTAATAACCGCCCCTACTTCGGGTCTGAACTGAGTTTGTCATACTGCCTTAGGCTAACTGTTGAGCAAAAGCACTGGGGTGGCCACCAGCAAATGCTGCTTGGTGCAGGCTGGCGTTCATGGGCAGAAGGGGTTGAATTTGCCTTGGTTCTTTAGCATCCTGCACAAAGCCATGCTGGGGCTGGGTTGCAGGATCACAGTGGGTGAGATAGAGGGAGGGTGTGTCAGAAGGACCCCACTCCCTAAGCTTTTCTTTTTTTTTTTTTTTTTGAGATGGACTCTTGCTCTGTTACCCAGGCTGGAGTGCAATGGCTTGATCTCGGCTCACTGCTATCTCCACCTCCTGCCTTAGCCTCCTGAGCAGCTGGGATTACAGGCGCCCATCACCAAGCCCAGCTAATTCTTGTATGTTTTAGTAGAGCAGCGTTTCACCATGTTAGTCAGGCTGGTCTCGAATTCCTGACCTCAGGTGATCCACCACCTTGACCTCCAAAGTGCTGGGATTACAGGTGTCAGCCACCACGCCTGGCACGCTTCTCCTTTTAAGGGACAAGCATGAGAGGAGCCTTGAAAGTGAGGCAAAAACTGCCTGAGATTGGCTACAAAATGCCCTGAGCTTGGGCACCAGCTATTTACAGGAGTCATGGGGAAGGCAGCCCTGCACCTGCAGGTAGGAGGCTGAGGAAGTTGAGGTGTGCAGCGCCTCCTGCTGGAGGGAGCAGGGGAGCCCTGAGCCCAGCCAGCTTGTTACTAAGCTACTTGAAAAGATCCTGGGGACAAACCATCAGTGGCCAATACTACCCGTTCTCCACATTTGCATTTTTGGACTGTCAGTCTCACCCCATGATAAGGAATGGAATAAGGAAGAAAGGAGGCATAAAAGAGCTCTCTAGGGCTCCAAGGCAATGTGAAGAAACCACAATGCCAAGCCCACGCACCACAATGGACCCTTCTCTGGGAGCAGTCCTGAAATGGTGGCCATTGACCCTCAGCCTTGCCCATGGCTGACTGATCCATTTGTACATCCCTGAATAAATCTGGTTTAATCACATTTTCTTCCAACAGATTTATCTTGTGGGATGGTGAGATCTCAAAAAGTGTGAGAATGGGGTTGCACCGTGGCAGGACAAGGTGATAAGCTCTAGGTTCTCCAACTGTGGGGGCTCCAGACATACCCCAGTTTTTCCCCTTTCTGAGTCTTGGTGGTTTCATGTGCTTCTTTGAGCCCATGAAATTCTCCAGGATCCCTTTAAAAATGTCCCTTTTGTTTAAGCCAACCAGAATTGATTTCTGCTGTTGCAGAGACAGAAGAAGAATCTCTTAATATGCAAGAAATAACTATTTGCAAACTCTTCTGCATTACATTCATATGTAAAATATCCTGAAGAAAAACACTTGATTCCTTTCATAAATCTCTGCAACACACTTTTTTAAAATTAAAAACCTTTTTAAAGTTAGTAGAGAACCATGACATTCTGTAATTTTCATGAATGTAAAAGGTATGCTGGTAGAGATAGAGAAGAAGGTTGGATACAGAAATGTTTGTTATAGGTTCAAAGGCTCACTTTTCTTTTTCTTTTTCTAGGATACATGTGCAGAATGTGCAGGTTTGTTACATCAGTGTACACGTGCCATGGTGGTCTGCTGCAGCCATCAACCCATCATCTACATTAGGTATTTCTCCTAATGTTATACCTCCCCTAACCCCCCCAACCCCTTGACAGGCCCGGTGTGTGATGTTCCCCTCCCTGTGTCCATGTGTTCTCATTGTTCAACTCCCACTTATGAGTGAGAACAGGCGGTGTTTGGTTTTCTGTTCTTAGGTCAGTTTGCTAAGAATGATGGTTTCCAGCTTCATCCATGACCCTGCAAAGGACATGAACTCATCCTTTTTTATAGCTGCATAGTATTTCATCATGCATCTGTGCCACATTTTCTTTATCCAGTCCATCATTGATGGGCATTTTGATTTTTCTCCGTGTTTGTAATAAGAGTGGAAGCAACCAAAGGAAGGTGGGAATAGAGGCCAGGGACAATATCGCCTGGCTGCAGGCTGGGAGAACCCAGGTTCAACTCCAAGCATCTCCCACCTCACCTGACCTTCAGGAGGCAGCGGGGGTCACAGGCCATGTGATCTTGTCCTCTTTCTAAATCACAGCCTCCTCACTGGCTGGCAATAAGTAGGTGCTCAAAAAGCATTTGCAGCTGTTATTACTGTGTCATATTCTGGCACCACCGTCAATCAGACGGGTAGCCAGAGAGAAAGAGGGTTGGGAAAGATCTTCTAGAAGCAACACTTGGAGAAAATTTTTGAAAAATGGTTTGTTTTTGTGAAGGAGCTGTTATCCTCTAGAACTAATTAGAGAAATGATGAAACACTTAACACTCTGCCTCCAATAAATCAGAAGCAGGGTGATTAGAGGGATCAGCAGGAGAGGAGTTAGAAGTGATTTTCCAAAAAACTAGACACCAGCCTAAGGACATTTCTGACACTTGAACTACCGAAAGCAAGTTAAGTGTTCTCCTTGAGTTGAGAAGAAAGACCAAGATGAGGCTACAGTGGTAATTAATGGCCCGGGGGGATGAGATGAAAAACATACTGAATTTGAAGACAGACGTTTTTATTTCTCTTAATGTTGTTCTGTATCATTCCCCTTGTTTTATCCCATAATTAAGAACTGTAGTTATATTGACAAAGGGTTATGCTTTTGAAGGAAAACTTAAAAGGTTTGGCCAAATGCTCTGTTTCTATTTTATGCTAATAATAAGCGGTGGATTCAAAACTGGCTCTTTCATGACTGAGAGGCCAGCACTGCCGTGGAGCAAGGTCTGAGCTCAGGCCTTTAGTGGGGACCCTTCTCCTCAGCTCTTGGTGTCTTTTAGGTCGCTGTAGGAGAAATCTGCGTATACAGTATATTCTTGGTAGTAAAAATGCTCCTCTCAAAGTGATGGCAATCAAAGCTGTTTTCAAAATGAAAATATTTGCAAAGTGTTTTGTGAACAGCTCATTCTGTTGCTCAGAGGGCCTGATGGGGCCACAAGTGGAGCCTGGGCAGAGATTATGCAAAGTCAAGGGCACTTAGCAAGAAGCCCAGTCCTTCCAAAGCCCTGGATCCCGGTCACGGGGCCCCAGTGGGGCTCAAGCATCTGTATCCCCATTGACCTCACCTGTCTGACAGCTGCAGCTTGAGCCAATGAGAGAAATCACATAGATCTGGATCCCACAGAAAACAGCTCAGGCCTGCCTTTTCAGTTAACAAAAGTCATCAGTGAAGGTTTATTCCGTGTTAGGGCTGAGGCTGGAATAGTAATGATGCTGATTGGGCTAATCTGAAAGCTCGGGCTCAAGCAGAGCCTCAGGTACGTGCCCAGCCGAGACTCCCTGTCCCTTCCTTTGTATTTATCTTACTCTTGCTCATGATCCAGCCCCTTTCGGGACTCTGTGGCAAAACCAGGTTTCTGTGGCCCTAACAAACAGAATATGTTTCATTATCCTAATGCAATACCAATTCAAATAGAAAAGTGGGAAATAGCGAGGGGGCAAGCATGTTGCACCTTGACAGCTGGTGTAGGTGCTGTAGATGGGCAATGCTGTGGGCTCTGAGCCTCCGGGGAGGGACAGCAGATGCTAACCTGCCTGTGACTGTGACTGCCTCATGCCGGGAAGAGACGCGCCTGATTGCTGGCTGCATGATAGAGAGGGAGCCATCCACACATGGAGCCGGCTCCAGGGAGAAGCCTCACTGCTGGAGGCCTCACTCCTGCAAAGTTTTGGATGCAGGATCAGGGACAATCGTCGTAACTTATGGGTGGGATGGAAAAGCTATTTTTCAAAACTTCTCATTTGGGTGGCAGGAAAGTCCTTTGTCCTCAAGACCAAGAACCAAAAGTCAATTGCAGTTGAGGCTACCAGATGTGACCCCAGTAGGGCACTCAGGACAAAGAGAATCCACCACCAAAGCTGAACAGAGCTTTTCAGCTCTTTCTCCAACCCTTATGCTAAAAGGCAAAAGCCAATTAGTGCACCTGAAAATGTGACTGAGCAGGAGAAGTATGACTTTCTGGACTGGGTGCTGTGCGGGTTTGAAGGGCATTGGGGTTCAGAATCAGGATTTTTCCAGGATCCTGAAAAGCTACCTGGTACCAGCAAACATAGCCTTCCCAGACACAGAAGTAAAGCATCGTAGATTGAAGGGGGTCCCTGACAGCTTAATGGCAGAGTTCTCCCCAGCACTCAACACATATACACCCACCAATCTCCTCCCCGCTCCCCTGCCCCAGGGCCTCCCGCTAATGAGAACAGATTTATAAGGCTGCTCCCGGGAGAGCTGCTCAGCTGTCAACCTGGCTTCCCCCCAGGTTCTCCATGGGGCCTCCAGTTTCCAGGGCCAGCAGGCAGGGTTTGACTCACTTAACATGTAAGGAGAGCTGACTACAGGCTGGATGTGTGCAGGGTTCCTAGGACACAAAGAAGGCTGAGGTCCAGCCCTGGGGGAGCTGACCTCCAGTGGGGAGTCAGACATGCACACAGTCATCATACAGGTCATAGCTGACTTGTATGTGCCCCTGGCAGGTCAGACCGTCCCATGAGGAGAAGGCTGTAGTTCAAATTCCATGTAGGGGTTCCTCAAGATGGCCCCAAACGATCGAGCTTCACTCATCCCTACGCTTAGCCCCACTCAGCTGTGAGCAGTTTGTCCAGCAAGAAACTAAGAAGAGTGATGTCTCACATCTGTCTCCAAAGCAGTTTTTCAAGTTGACACTGAAGCTAAAATTACGTATCAAAAAGAAACCCGGTGTAAACTGGTTCCATCAATTTGAATGAATTTAGATGGATGAGTCTCTACTGGCACTGAAAAATAGAAGACCTGCATGAAATGATGAGGTCAAAGCAGACCTGCCGCCACAGGCTTCTCCCCACTTCTCAGAAAGGAAATAAAACAGCCAGTGCTAGGCCATCCCTGCGTCCCTATCCCATCTCACAACACCATGTTCCCAAAGGATCCTTCCATAGTCAGCTTCTGCTCCAGCCTAAACTTCATTAATGTTGAGCACACAGAGATTGTTCTGAATGTGGGAGGCTATGTCTTCGCCTGAGCTGGAAAGAAAGGGATGATTGATGTGTCTATTTCCCTGGAAGAGGAGGGGAATGTGCCTGGAACCCTCCCTAGGGGCAGAGGTGGCAGGAAGAGCAGAGAGTTCAGGAAAGGCAGGCAATCAGCAGGTGAACAGACAGGCCACCTGCTACCAGGAGGCAGAGCCTCACCTCACTAGGACCTCCCTCTACCTGTCATGAAACCTCCTAGATTCTCAGAGGGCTGATACGGGCATGCCAGGCACTCAGATCACTCACCTGCCACAGCCTTCTTCCAAAAGGTCCATTTTCCACCCCATTATCAACTTCACAATAACTTTGTTTCACATGAGCATAACAAGCAGGGCCACTTTCCTGAGAAGGGGCATTATCTTGTTTTATTGTCACAGCAAACCTGGGACATGGTGGACCTCGCCTGGCCAAAGAGAAAACTGAGGTACAAAAGGAGGTTAAAAAAATAAAATTATAAAATGAAATGAAACAGTGCTGCAGAGGCAGGACTAAAACCTAGGGCTCCAGGCTCTAGCCCTTGGTGCTTCCCATGGCTGGCTGTGCTCCTCTGCCCTCTTGTTGGGCTCATCTGGGATCTCTTTGCCTCCATCTTCCCCTTTGAAGAACCCCAAAGATGGCTGAAGGTGGGACCCACATGACCCAGGCCAGTGCCCCACTATTTATGAAGACCTCGTGGCTTTGTTCATGGTGACTTTCTGCAAAGTCACCATGCTTTGCAGGTGGACTTGATGATGGCTCTGGGGTATTCTGCATATGAATGGACTAGGACAGAAACTAGCAAAGAAATGTGACTCTGAAAAGAAGCTCAGCTCCCAGAGCCCAGGAGAGTTAGGTCTTGAGAATGATTTGGGAGGGGGAGCACATGGCCTGAGGCTCTCAAACGTCCTCAGGCCAGTGGGCAGCAGTGCAGTAGAGAGGGGCCTGGAGCAGCTCCGTTTTAGGGAACAGTAAGTAGTCAGGGTCCAGGGCAGGCCCTGCCTCCTGGTGTTCTTGTCTGCCAGCTGGGAAGCCATCTCCCCAGATAGGTCTCTCCCCTCTCCTGGGTTGATTTCTAAAAACGTGCAGCTTAAAGGGTCCTCTGTGATTTTAGCATCCTGCTCTCCCAAATCCCTAAATAGCTGAGCTCACCAAGTGGGTGAGGAGAAGAGATGGGGTCACAGCAAGGCAGAGAGGACAGGAGATGAGCTGTGTAAAGGCAAGCTGCTGAGAGCCCGTCCTCTTCTGGGTCAAGATGAGCCCCCCAACTGGGCTGGACCAAGGCTGCATGGTGGTTTTGCCCAGCACTCCAAGGTCAGGTGTTGGAAACAGGACTGCGTGCCCAGGAAGGAGAAAGTGGGAGTCGAGACAGGACCCCCAGCCTGAGAGAACCAGGATCTCTGACAGAAGACCAGGCAGCAACTCAGCCATGGAAGGGCAAGCCTGGTAAATTGTGGGTCAGAGGCCTGGTCACGGTGACCTGGAGAGGGGCCCATTCCTGCCAGCAAGACAGAAGGCTGGTGTGCTTACATACGGAAACTTCTGGCCCAGGCTCTTTTGATCTCTGGGTGTAGGAGACACTGCCAATGCCTTCCCTGCCCACAGCCCTTTGTGCTACCCCGGGACCACAGAGACCGTTCCTGTACAGCCAGTGGTCTCCTACCTCGCTCTGCTGAGATCATTCTCTGGCTGCAGAAGCTCGCTGGGCTCTTTTGGATGAAGTTCCAAGGAGTTCCTGCTCTGGACAACCTTCATCTGAGGGATAAACGCCCACCGCCTTGCCCTTCGGAATACAATTCCTAGTGTTGCTCCCACAGCCCCTCAGGGTTCCAGATGAACAGAGCCCCAGTGGAGGGACTGCCTCTACTCTTTACTGTCCCTTCTTCCTTGCTGGTCTCACTTCCCCACTTCTGCATGCATCCTGGAACCACTGCCCAAACTCCCTGCACCAAAATCCTTGTCTCAGGGTTGGTTTGAAGCAGGGAGGAGTTAAATAAAGACAGCTGTTATGAATTGAATTGTGTCCCCTTAAAAGATGGAAGTGTTGACATCGTGACCCCCAGGACCTCAAAATGTGACCTTATTTGAAAATAAGGGCTGGGCGTAGTGGCTCACACCCGTAATCCCAGCACTTTGGGAGGCCAAGGTCAGCGGATCACCTGAGGTCAGGAGTTCGAGAGCCTGGCCAACATGGCAAAACCTCATCTTAACTAAAAATACAAAAATTAGCTGGGCGTGGTGGCATGCACCTGTAATCCCAGCGACTCAGGAAGCTGAGACAGGAGAATCACCCGAACCCAGGAGGCGGAGGTTGCAGTGAGCCGAGATTGTGTCACTGCACTCCAGCCTGGTCAACAGAGTGAGACTCCATCTCAAAAGAAAAAAGAAAAGAAAAGATGGCCATTGCAGATGTAATAGGTCAAGACGAGGTCATACTGGAGTAGGGTAGACTCTTAATCCAACATGACTGGTGTCCTTACAGGAAAAGAAGGGACACACAGAAAACAGCATTGGATGAGAAAGGCAGAGATTGGAGCGACGCAACCTCTGCCTCCCTAGAAATTGGGGTGATGTCTACAAGCCAAGAAACACTGCACTGAGGATTGCCAGCAAACCCCAGACGCTGGAAGAGGCAAGGAAGGACCCTCTTCTGCCGGTTTCAGAGGGAGCACCTTCATTCCAGACTGCCGGCCTCCAGCGCTGCGAGAGAATAAATGTCTGTTGCTTTCAGCCACCTAGTTTGTGGAACTTTGCTATAGCGGCCCTGGGAAACTTACAGAGAACCTGATGACAGTGTTTAGGTGTAGGCTAAACGTGAGTATGGGGTATAGTGACACCCACTGTGAAGCTGGGGGGGGGGACGTGCGGACCCCCTGAGTTTGTCACCCCCTTGGCAGTTTTCCACACTAAGCGTGAGGACCCGAGCCTGCAACGGGCCCTGAGAAGCCAAGACAGCTGAGGCCTTGGGTGCCGGGGATCCTGTGGACTATCTGCCTGCCCTCCCCACTCCCACCTCCATCCCCCTTAAGCCTAATACCACAATCCCTTACTGATATTAAAAACTGACAAGGAATTTTGCCAGCGGCACTAGCATTTTAATATTGAAAGGTTGTGAAATCTAATAAGAGCTACAGGGAGGTTGATGATGAGGATGGCGTTACTCTCCCCCTTCCGAGCTTCAATAGAACTGGGATTCAATAAGCAAATGTGACAGAATGTGTAATTTCCCCTTGATCCGCCGTGGCCAGGCATTTCCTGTTTAATAACCTTAAGCCAGCGCGCACCCCTCCCTGCACGGCCCCTCCCCGAACATCTCCCCTCTCCATCTTATCAGAATCATCCTTCATTTGAACGTAGCTCAGGCTGGCACTTTGGTGGCACCTTATCACCGCTTGAAGACACAAAGGGAACAAGCTGAAATATTATTTTTCTCCTTTGTGGAAAGGTGTTAATGAGATCTTCCTGCCACAGCCCTGCCTGAGGTGGCGGGAAGTCCCTGATCCCAGCCCTTTCTGGTCAAATCTCAGCTTTAAAACCTGTCGATGAAAGAGGGGGTTCCTGGCCCACACCCAGCCCCCAGATGAGGGGAGTCTGAGACAAAATTTCCAGCTAGAAAGTGACGAGGAATGGGAGGAGCCAGCGCCTGACCTGGGAGGCTGGGCTCTGAGATTCTGGCCAGCCACAAGCAGTTCCACGTGTGATGTTGACAGCAAACACTCCCGGCTTTCTGGCCTTGCTTGCTGGAGCAGGAGAGGGCAGCAGAGGCTCCAGGGTGGGGTCTGGGGCACAGAGCAAGAGGAGTCCTACAGCCTGCCACGGCCACCTGCCCCGGCCTCACAGTGGGATCCAAGCTCAGGAGAGCCAAAGCGGGTGCTTCCAGGTGGCCTCAGCCTTTACAGGAGCAGCATGAAATCCTCCAGCCTGTTTTACTTTTCTCTAGAGTAAGCCAGATTTGCCAGATTTATCAGGAAAGAGATTTCTCTGGACACCCCGCTGAGCATTGGAATAAGAAAGGTATAATCATATGTTGATTGTTGTCACTCTCTGCTACATAGAACATAGAGCAAGCACTTCCTCGGTGCTGGGCACACACTAAGACCACACATGCAAGGACGGGTTAAGGGGGCACAGGTATGGACCTAGCCTTGGTATGGAAGAGGGGCTTAGTCCTCTAAGCTCAGGAAGGAGGCAGGACTGTCACGGGCATAGACGTACTCACAGGAAGGCAGAGGACTGATGAGTGAGGTTCCATCCATGACCTCAACAGCCTTCCTTATCTGCCCTCCAAGGTCACTTCCATTGCTGGTCCACAACCACCCTTTTCAAACTTGCCCACCTCTTCCTTCTTCTCTCCTAGAGAACCTCAGGCACCCAAGTGCCTGGAAGTTTCCCCTGCTTCTCACCTGATTGTCTCTGACTTGGTCAGTTCATCTGGATATTAGAGTAGAAAATACCTCAGAGGTCTTATAAGTAGGTCACATTTCAACAGTGAGTTTTGAAAGTGTGTGACTATGGGCCGGGTGTGGTGGCTCACACCTGTAATCCCAGCACTTTGGGAAGCTGAAGTGGGCAAATCACAAGGTCAGGAGTTTGAGGCCAGCCTGGCCAATATGGTGAAACCCCATCTCTACTAAAAATACAAAAAAGTGTAGCCAGGCATGGTGGCGGGTGCCTGTTTTCCCAGCTACTTGGAAGGCTAAGCCAAAGAATCGCTTGAACCCAAGGTGGAGGTTGCAATGAGCCAAGATCGCACCATTGCACTCCAGCCTGGGCAACAGAGTGAGACATTGTCGAAAGAAAGAAAAAAGAAAAACAAAGAGAAAAAGAAAAAGAGAGAGAGAGAGAAATGAAAGAAAGAGCAACTATGATATTGCCAGGCAGGAAAGGAGAAGGTGGACCAGGGACAGAGCAAATCTGTTGAATGAAGCAGGTCCTGGGTCCTAGATATGCTTGGACTATTCGGGGACAGATCAAGGATTCTTGGGACGGCCAAGACAAGATGATACAACTGAGAAAGAAGAAGGCTGGAAGGGAAGGTTTGCTCTTTCTGGGAAAGGTCTTGAATGCCACCCAAGAGAGTTGAGTGTGGGATCTAATGAGAATGGAGGTGACAGGCCTCTGTAGGTTTTTAACTCCAAGTGACATAACTAGTCATGTGTTTTGGCGTCATCACATTGCTAATGGTGCAGAAGAGACACTGGAGGCTAGAGAGATTGCCTGAGCGGGTGCTGCAGTGATCTAGCTCAGGGTTGGCAAACTTTTCCTGTAAAGGGCCAAATAGTATTTTAGGCTTTGCAGGCCATACTGTCTCTGTGGCAACTATGAATATGAATGAGTGTGGTTGTGCTCCAATAAAACTTTATTTACCAGAAAAGGCACCAGGCAGAATTTGGCCTGAGGGTCACAGTTTGCCAACCTCTGGTCTAAGCCATAAAGAGATAGCCAGATCAGAAGTAAGGGATCCTGCCCTGCCTTAATGAGGTGCCCTACAAAGAGAGCAGAGCAGCCTGGGGGCAAGGAAAGGCATAAAAACAAAAGAATAGACTCATCAAAAAGGATAAGGTAGTATTCAGGCCAAACTTGACCCAGGCCTCTCCTTGGTCAGAAATGACGTTAAACAATGGATTTTTTTTAAGTGTCCCTACATGCTGCATTTCCCTCCCTTTCCCAGAAAGAACAAACCTTCCCTTCCAGTCTCCTCCTTTCTCAGTTGTTTCATCTTGTCTTGGCCATCCCAAGAATCCTTGATCTGTCCCCAAATAGTCCAAGCATATCTAGGACCCAGGACTTGCTTCATTCAACAGATTCGCTCTGCCTGGTCCACCTTCTCCTTTCCTGCCTTCCTTGCAGATATTAGGAAATGAAAACAGACTCTTGGGAAAGGAGGAGCATCTGCTGACCCACAGCTCCCCAGGGGGACCATTGCCCGGCAAGGAAAGAAATGAGTGTCTCCTGGCTGCAAGTCCCCCAGAGCCTAGGCAAAGGCATCAAGAAAGCATGACATCCTTGTCTCCTGTTTCAGTTTTCTCAGGAGTGAGCCAAAGAGAGCATTGCTACTCCTCAGAAAGGAAACATGAAGACTGCAGTGTGAACGAATCAAGAACCATCCCTGAGTCTTCCTGCAGTCACCTCACTAAACCCCAGAGAAAATGAATTCTTTATCCAAAGCCACACAGCTTGCTCATTGCAGAACCGGAACTAAAACCCTGGGCCCTGCTCTCAGATCTGTGTTAATTTGACCACACCGGCTTCTTCAACAAATAACAAAGGATGTGGGCCAAAAAATCAGAACTGCTCATTAAACGTGTCTCAATAAACACTCAAACACACACATACACACAGAGTACGCTCAAAAGCATCTTGATTTTTTTAAAAAGAGTAAAAATGCCCCAGTTTCCACTGCTCCAAGTCCCCTTGGGCAGGAACAATAGAGCTTCTGCATTCTCTGCTGTGCAAACCATCATCATGGGGACTTGCTATTTACTCAGATAAACATAATCTGCCCTGGAATGGCAGCCGGCATCTGCAGATCACCTGACTAATAACATTTGAAGTTGCTATGTTACTTCAGTTCCTCATTTGCCGTCATTTGTTACTTGGAGTTCCTGGAATTCCCTGCAAAGCTATGGGAGGCAGACGGGAAGCCATGCTGGCTTCGAGCGAGGTTTACCAGATTCCAGTCACACCCTCCCCATTGATGGCCACACCAGGGCCCCCAGTGCTGAGCAAGGTGAACAGCGAGCTTCCTCTGCTTTCCCTGCTGGATCTCTTCTCCTTGAGCCACTAAGAGAAAAGGATGCTAACAGGGATTCCAGAGCCACAGAGACTGCCCCAGGTGAATGGAATAGGAGCTAGGGCATCCAGAAAGTACTCATTAAGGGTCACGTAATGCTTAGTATCGGTAGCTAGAAAGTGGAGACAATGCAGTGCCAGGTAGAACTAGATTTGGAGCCCAAAGACGTGGATTTGAATCTGGACTCTACTAAGAGCAGCTGTTGGTTGTGGGCAGGTGTTTTGACCTCTTGGAGCCTCAGTTTTCTCCTCTATAATGAGACCAGCATATGCATACCTCCAGAGCTTTCTAGTGAGGGAAGAATGACATAATGTGTGAGTAAGCTTTTAGCAGTCCTGCTGCATGACAGGGTTCAATATCAGTGGCGGGTCCTTCCTTTGTCCTATCTGCAGGAGGGCCTGGATGAGTGTGGCCCTCAGCTTCCAGAGGGCTGGAAATGAAGAGCTAGGAAGACAGTAATGACAGACAACAGCAGAACAGACAACCACACAAGGACAGAAGCCAAGTACAGGGAACACAGCAGGCAAGGGCACAGGCAAGGGCATAGCCACATCCTAGGAGTCACAGGCCATGCCAGCGGGGCCAGGCACTCTGCAATCTCCCTTCATTGCAATGAGTCAATGAAGACTGTTGAGGAAGGGAGTTTCAGTTAAGCATTGCCAGCACATACTATGGTCAAGCCAACTGTGGGAAATAGTTGGAAAAGTGGTCAGAGAGAGGGCTGGGGGACAAGACATGCTCTGTTCTCCTCTTGGCTGCTTTAATTCCATGTCAGGTGCAATCTCAGAAGTCTCCTCCAGCCACGTCTTCATCCATCCCCTTTGCAAATGGCTGAAAATCAGGGAGGGGGACCTGAGGGCAGACTTGGTCTTTGGCAAGACTCCTCCTGTTCCCATTCCCCAGCTCTGGTAGTGCTAAACTTGTCCCAGTAATGGGAACCAGCCCACATTCAGCAAAAAAGCTCCAGGCCATTCTGAGGAAGTAGATTACAATTATTCCCTGTCCATGGGGGAATTGGTTCCAGCACCCTGCACAAATACCAAAATCCACAGATGCTTAGACACCTTATATAAAATAGTGCAGTATTTGCATGTAACCTTTAAATCATATCTAAACCACTTATAGTACCTAGTACAATGTAAATGCTATGTAAATAGTTGTTATACTGTATTGTTTAGGGAATAATGACAAGAATAAAAAGCCTGCGCTGTACAGATGCAAGCCTCATAGGTCCAACCACATTTTTGATCCACAGTTGGTTGAATCTGTGGCTGTGGAACCTGTGGATACAGAGGGCTGAATGTACATGGAGATTTCCTGTAGGAATCTCATTTATCTACATTCTTCTGCAGAGACTGGGGAGCATCTGCCTGTATATATGCCTGTCACAATATTTGGAAACAATATTCAAGGAAAAGTCCCTCCTCCAAGAAGAATATTATATTGTTTATGAGATAATTTACTTTAAAATACTTTGGCATAAACGAGATGGAATGTGTGTGGAACTGTCCCTGATGTACATCAGAGTGGTCCGCATTTGAGACACCCTAAGCAGAATACTCCAGGGCAGTCAACCAGCTCAAAGAGGCTCTGTTCAAAAACATCCCCTTCAGAGCTGATACTTAACCTTCAAAGTAGCAATGTCAAAAATCTACTAGGTCAGTTCGCCACCTGAAGATGGGCATCAAATGAACAAGCCTATCTATCAGCACCAGTGCCCATGCTGTGAACAACGACACCACGACTGTTCTGACTGAGGTGATCTGAGCCACCCTCCGGATGTAGCTAGGGCTGTAGCTGATGAAGGCTGTAATCTCATCCACAGCTTGGCAGAACGTTGCCATAACAAAGCCATGCTCCTGAGGGACTACGTTAACTTCTCCTTCCCAGTCCACAAGGGGCGTGGTTTCAAAGGCAAGAACTTCCCAGCGCCACGCCTCCATCCACCTCCCCAACCCCAAGCCTCCATCCACCTCCCCAACCCCATGCCTCCATCCACCTCCCCAACCCCATGCCTCCATCCACCTCCCCAGCCCCATGCCTCCATCCACCTCCCCAACCCCATGCCTCCATCCACCTCCCCAGCCCCATGCCTCCATCCACCTCCCCAGCAGGGAATCTAGAGTTCTTCATCTAACTTTCCCACGTGCAGGCCAGGTAAAATTCCAGGTGAGCTTCCTTTGTTCAGAAAGCCCACCAAAAGCCCTGGAAGAAGGGGCTCTGTTGTGGGCCCAAGCAACCAATCTGGGGTCAGAGTCAAAGATCAATCGCTCCAGAGGAAGTTTGAAAGAACTCCTGTCATTGAACAAGAACATAAATGGGACAGAAATAACTTCAAAGTTAAAATTCCACTGCACCTTACCTGTGCGGATTTCCCTTTCTGGGATCCCCTCCCACAACAGCGTGGGAGTTCTCTCTGCTTCTCTTTCTCTCTCTCTCTTTCTCTCTCTCTCCCTCTCTCTCTCTCTCTCTCTCACTCTGCCTAATAAATTGCTCTCTGCAAAACTCTTTGGGTCCATGATATTTATATGAACGATAAGCCCATCGCACCTCCAGGGCCTCTTTCCCCATTCCCGGGGCAGGGGAGGCCAAGAACTGGGACACCCGGTTACACTCCCTCTTCTAGATGCTCCACGCAGGATTACCATTATTCTGTGAACACATTCCTCCTTCTAGGTTTCTGCTAGCACCAGCCAGGGTTGAGGGCCCTGGCCACATCCAAGTGTTCCAGTCCACATGGTGAGAAACCTGGGCAGCTGGAGGTGCTATAGAGTATGATTTTTAGGGGCAAACACTGGAGTCAGCCTGGCTGCTTTAAATCCAGCCCCGCTGTTCATTAGCTGTGGGCCCTGGAAATGTGGCTTAAACTCAGTGTCTCCATGAATACATGAAAAGGGCCTAGAATCAAGCTCAGCAAAACAGAAAATGCGTTGTTAATCAGCATTATTATTATCGCCCCCTAGAGGAGAGGAGAGCACGATGCCACCGAAGTCTAAGACGCCAGGTTGTATGGTAATAACCACAGCTACCTTGTAATGAGCACTTTAATCCCTGTAAGTGATTACCAGCTCCTTCACATACATTAACTTCTTTAAACCTTACAACAACTCTTGGGGTGGTTATTACTGGCCCCATTTCATAGGTGATGAAATGGAGGCTTAGAAAGATTAAGTAACTTGCCCCTTGTCATGTAACTTAAGGCAGGGGAATTAAGACATATAGCAAGTCCTGTATGACCCCAAAGCCTGGGTTCTTTCCTACCACAGTGCCCCACCTCTTCCTAGGATGACCAAGCTATTTCTGGGAGGAATTTGGCTCTCCATCTTGACTTTTCTACCAAGGGGAGAAATTATGGATAACGGAATATCTTACCTCCTTGACAATTATATTTCTCATTTTGCATTAACAAATTAGCATTCAGATTTATGAGTCTGTCTCTTATGACCTGGGTTGGGGTAGTGGTTAATGGCCTTAGTTGCATGTTAGATTCACCTTTTAAAAATCCCTAAGCTCAGGTCACCCTCTAGACCAATTAAATCCAAATCTCAAGGAGAGGGACCCAAGCATCATTATTTTTTACAGCTCCCCAAGTGATGATAACAAATGTGAAGGTCATGACCACTGGGTGAGGGTGACCAACAAGGCTGCATCTTACAGACTCCTGAAAAATTAAGCACCTTATCCTGCAACATGCCGAATTACTGTGGCCATGCCTCTGGGGTGGACAATAGCATCACCTTCCAGTTCTCAGAGGGAAAGTCTGGGAATGAACACTGGGCTCAAAACCAATCTTTTCCTCCCTCCCAGCAGAGAAAAGAATGGTTGGTGGAAGGTCTGGGCTCTCCCTCCACTCCCCTTGTGACCAGCCCTCAATCGCTGCGTCCAGACAGCTCATGCCAGGCTACCTTTATCCACCTCCCTGACTCATACAACGCATTTGAATCTGGACACTTGGTTATTCTTCTCTAAATGAAGGATAGGGCTTTTGCCTGAGATATAATGAGTCGAATAAAATTTTATGGGTCTCTCTGGGAAGACTGAGTGGGGGTCTGGGGCCAAAGTGGGAGGGGCAGGCAGAGGGCAGATGGTGAGAGCTCAGGGGGTCTCTCCCCAGGGGCAGATAAAAAGGCTGAAGTAGAATTCCCGGAAGAATCAAAGGCAATCAGTGGATTCGCATACAAACTGCCTCCTCCCAGGCCAGCTCCTGGCAACCAAGCACCCACCAGGGGCAGCAGGTTCTTATCCCTGCAATAAATACTTAAGAAAGCTCACTGAAGCCAAACCTCTCTGGAGGGCAGTGGGGAGGAGCTGGGGTCTCAGGATCCAGAAATGCTCCCAGAGAGGGCTGTGAAGAGAGGGCAGGGGGTAGATGGGCAGGCATGGGGTTGGGAGAGGCCAAGGTAGATACAGGAATGACGTCAGTGTCCATAGGGGACCTGGGGAGGAATTAAGACACCGGCTCCTCTACTCAGATGCTGGGGGCGCCAAACCTGTCACCCTCTCCAGGCAGTGTCTGTTTCTATAAAGTAGGGAAACCAAAGCTGTTTCCCCAAAGAAAACACTGTCACAGTGCCCCATACAGTTCTCACCTCCAACAGCAAGCGACAGAGAGGACACAGCCTTCACATGCGCCTCCACATATCGAGCTTTCCTTAGATAAATCTCTTCCCAACTCTTGTTTCTTAGAGCACTTATTTAGCAAGCTTGCAATTACAAATTCTTTGTCTGCCCCTTTGAGGGGTAAGTCTTCTCCCAGCCTCTTGCCAGTTTTATAACCCAGGAATATCTTTTTC
This sequence comes from Sapajus apella, assembly GCF_009761245.1. NCBI lineage: Eukaryota > Metazoa > Chordata > Mammalia > Primates > Cebidae > Sapajus > Sapajus apella. The sequence continues at coordinate 9,813,352 of NW_022436947.1, forward strand.
AAAAACCTGGAAGCCATCCCTTTGAAATGTGATCATCAAGAAGGTTAGGGCCCCTGTCTCCCTGTCTCTGTGAGAGGGTAGGAGCCTAACTTCCATATGGGACAATTCTCAAACACAGTTGTGCCTTTCTCTTTCCCATGCCCCATAAGACTTTCGCTCTGTGAAGACTCAAGATAACTAGGAAATACCAGGGATTTCACTTTTAATGGTCCATATGCTTCATGATGTAGATGTGGAACAAACCTGTGTTTGCCATGTACCCCCATGACCCTCTAGGTCCCTGCAGCCTGTCCCTGAGCCCAGTGGATGGAGAGCCCCCAGTAACCTACCTGAAGACAGAAGCTTAGCCTATCCCCTTTCTTAGTCTCTCCTGGAATCCCAGTGATGAGGGGGAGTGAGTACCTCACGCGACCTTCACGGTGAGCCCACAGTTCTGCCCTCACAGCTGCTGGGCCAGGCTCTACGTGGCTGTGCCCTTCACTTCATCCTCAGCCCTTTTTGGATCCTTTTGCTTTGATACCATCCATACCGGACCACTGCAAGGATGACCTCGGTACCCATCTTTGTCTCCAACTAGAAGGAAAATGTCTTGCTTTTCTCAGTCCCACTACTGGGACCTTTGACGTGGTTTCATGGATCCCAGGGGAAATGCTTTCTTTGTATTTGACCAGACTTCCCTCTCCTTTCCAGGGGCAGGTTTGGGGTGAGTGAGTTCAAGCAGAGCCTCTTATCATTCCCAGGGTCCTGGTCTTTCTTGGCTTGGTCCATGGCACCACCAGATGCTCTCCTTCCACGTGATCACCCCACTCCCATACCAACACTCCATTGTCCCTTTCCGAAACCTGATTCTTTTTCAAGGTCCCTTTAGACCACCAAGCAAATCAGGGATTGTGACTAAAGACAAATTTGTTGGTCACCAGCAAGAGAGACTGCTGCAGGCCACAGCCTCATTCTCAGCCCACAGATTCCTACCACTGGACTGAGCCTTCTCTTTTTAAGTATACAGTAAAAAAAATTTCAAGGGCAGCTCACAGATTTCCTCATATGACTGCACTACCATATAACTTTCAGTCAATTATTATAGATTATCACTGTCCTTGTTGAGGTTTAGGATTTTATGCATCTAGGAGTCTAACTGAATAACAAACAAATATCTTGTTTTTTAAGATATTTAATGGCAAGGTGAAAGACTAATTATGATTAAAATTGCTAATTTTATTTAGCACTTTCTATGTTTCAGCCACTGTACGCCAAACACCCTACATAGATTAATGCTTCCTTTGTTTTCAAAATGTATGGAAAGGAAAACTAGGACTTTGAGATGTCAACCTATTTGCCCAAGCTCACACAATTAATTGCTGAGGTCAAGATACGAACCCAGATAGCCTAACGTCACAATCATTACACTCCACCACCTCCTTATTACAATGCTTTCATGGCATCGAATTCATCTCTCCTACCAGAATCAATACATAACTCCTCAGCATGTCTCTCTGAGCTGTTTCTGCTGAGAGAATGGGTGGCATCAGGCCGGCCATGGTGGCTCATGCCTGTAATCCAAGCACTTTGGAGGCCAAGGGGGGCAGATCACCTGAAGTAGGGAGTTCAAGACCAGCCTGATCAACATGGTGAAACCCAGTCTTTATTTAAAAAAAAAGAGAGAGAGAATGGGTGGCATCAAAAAGATCCATTGTTTTATTTGTTTCTCTGTGTTTTTAGAGATAGGATCTCACTCTGTTGCCCAGGTTGGTGTGCTGCGATTATAAATCACTGCAGCCCCAAACTCCCGGGCCAAAGCCATCTTCCTGCCTCTGCCTCCCAAGTAGCCAGGATTACAGGCACCCACCACCACACCAAGCTAATTATTTTATTTTATTTTTTGTAGAGATAGAGGTCTCAGTATGTTACCCAGGTCTTCAACTCCTAGTCTCAAGTGATCCTCCCCTCTCAGTTTCCCAAAGTCCTGGGATTACAGGCATGAGCCACCATACCTGGCCAGGATCCATTGTTTAACTGGACTCATCAAACTGCAGACCACTGGTTTACTGCTGGCATTTTATCCATTGGTTACTTCCACTCTATTTGAAAACATTATATCAACCGTTTCACAACACCACAGTGACCACATAGCCTGGATTTTCCAGAGTAACCCAGATTTCAATATTATCACCTATTTTTTATATAAGCCACAAAACACTTGAGAAATTATAATATATTCATATGCAAAATAGACCCCTACCCTTTGCCTCTTGCATCAACAAGGAGCCCAGACTCCTTTGTCAGACTTCCTTTTTCAAAATGTCTTGGGCTCTGGAAATATAGTTATGGTAGCCTGTGAACTCCTTCATATCATGATGCTGTAGTTTTAGCACACTTGCTCATGGCTGAGGCTAATTTACACTTTAGCCAAGTGGTGCCACATGGTGTCATCGCCACAGCTGAGGCAGAGCCTGTCCCCATCACAGCTCTGGTGTTTAATTAGCCTCCATCTTCCTACTGACTGCAAACATCATCACAGAGTTGACTCTCACTCATTATGGACTTTTGGTGGCATTACTACGATTTCCCAGCAGCCTGATTTTTTCCCCTAGAGAACAGACAGCAGATTGTCATCAAGCACTGAAGCAAGTCCTCACCGCTCCTCATGTCATGCTGCTGTGCCTGGCACTGAGCCCTACATCAACCAGGCTGGGTCAGACAGACTGGAGGCCTAATTGGTGCCAGGAACACATGTGGTCGGCCATTCTGTTGGTTCTGTAGTTTATAGACCACACACACCCCCACTCACCCACCCGTCCCATACACACGTGTTTACACAGCCCTCCTCTGCATCATGTCCAAGAAACATGGAAAATGACTTTGGCCAAGAGCCACAAAGACTAGTGGTTCCAAGTGATTGATTCTCAACTGAAGGCAGGTGGAAGGCAGAGATTTGCATCTTCTAATTATCAATCTCTTCCCTCCAGGTAACCTCTTGGCCATTGAGCCTTTAAATGATGTCACCAGCTTCCTAAAATGTATCTCACTCTGCTGGATGAAGCAGGCTGCTCATGACATAAGGGTCATGGGATATGTGGGGTGGACTCCCTCCCTCTACCCAATAACTCAGCATTTTGGTATTTTTAAAATTATCTAACTCTTTGCTTCTGAAATAAAAGGAAGCTTATATTAAAATATATTAGCACAGTGAAAGTATTAAAGTCAAAGGCTTTCTGTGATAAAGGAAAAGAAAAGACAGACAGGGTCCAGGTCCTCCAGAGCAAGAGCTCCCCACCTGGGGAATAGAGGGCAGAGGGTAGACAAATGGTCTGGAGAGAGAGCAGATTGAGGCAAGCATGACTTTATTTGGTCATCACTGATCCATCACACAATTTCAAGCAGGTCTACCTTCCACACACCAGTTGACTTGTATGGCCGGGTAATGGAGCAAGACCACTACAAGCTGTCAACAATGAGCTGGGAGTAATGAAGGCAAGGCCAGAAGGCAAGCAGGATGGTCAGAAACCCAGAAAGCAATAGCAAGATGTCAAAGTCATGAAGCCATGTCTATGAGGCGGAGTGGAATTCAGGACATGGCTGTGGTTAGACGGAGAGAGCAAAACAAGAGATGTCAAATCCAGGGAGGGTGTGAGAGTCAAAATGGGCACATCCGAGCCCAAGTTGGCAGGAGCCAGTGGGAATGCAGGGTACTGAGAGTGAAAGAGGAGGCAGTCCAAGTAAACCCCCACAAGTGGGGGGTCCGCAATGGTAGTCTCTCCTATCCCCTTATAAGCAAGCATTTACATGTAATATGTGATTCTAATGTGCATCCTTGCATTTGTATACATTCCTGAAAAATGTGTACTGTGGTTTTGTGAGCATGCATTTTCATTTATATAAATATTATTGTGCTACAGATCTGGTTTCCCTTTTCTTAACTCTTCTCAGTAAGATCTCTGTATTTAAGATCCTTCCATGTTGCTATGTGCATATCCAGTCCCCTGCTTCTAATCACTGTATGATAGTCCATAGCAAGCACCCACCGTGCTGTACCATGCCATCCTGATGATGGAACCCATGTTGCCTCCAACTACATGCTTCTCGCCAGCCCCACGAAACATGAGGCCATGGGTACCCTCATGCATGCCACTATGGACCTGTGAAAGAACTGGGGGGAGATATGTGCCCTAAAGTGGAATTTGGGGGTCATACGGAAAAATGTATTCTTAACAACAAAATCATGTGAGATGGTTCCAGAATTGTTCCACAGTCTACATGCTCACCAGCAGGGCAAGGCTATTCCTACATCTAAGGGTTCCCTATTGAAATTCTTGGGCTCTACTGTTTTCCATTTATGTCTTTCTGTGCCAGGGTACCTAATGCCATTCAAACAGAAACCCCAAGTGAGGGTGGTGCTCATCTTCTTCCCCAGGTGACCACAAAAATATTTTAAGACCCAGTGCATGTTTGTGCAATTCTTCTAGCTCCCACCTAAATGTTCTCTATTTATTATCAGGATTTCAAAGGACAAAATAACCAAGGCATATTTTCAGGCAATATGTTTCTAGCCTTTCTCAAGTCCTTGGACCTGCTGGCTCCAATAGCCACCATCAATAGACACCCATAATAAAGTGACTGCTCAAGAATCTATACTGCACTAACCATAGCTGTGTTCATCTAATAAGATTCTGTGCCAGCATACTGTGATTTATACAGTATTTCATTTGCCATATTTTGTTGTCTTTCTTCTGAGTTATCTTCTCATATCACTCTTATTCCACCTTTGATTTTTTTCCCCTTGGATTATTCTGCTCTCTTCTAGTTAAATGTGCGTCTATGCACAACTGCGATAGATATAGATTTGACTCTGCCTCTGCTGCCAAAAGGCATAAAGGTATAAAACTACATTGTGAATCTATAGTCTGGAGGCACACAGCTGTTTAGCTTGTCTCTTTTCTGTTTTACCGCTCCTCGATTGCATTCCCTTCTGCCCAAAGTGACCACCATCCTGCCTAAAGGTGAAGAGCCAGTCAACGTTCTTCATCCCTTCTTCAGTCTATAATCTTTTCATTACAAATGGGCTCATTGCAGAGGCTACTGGATGGTCCCCACAGCCATTCTTCCTGTTTTACACACCAACAGGAGCCCATGATAGCCCAGGGGAAACCTATATTTCTCAGCTTTTTTTGAGACAGGGTCTTGCTCTGTCACCCAAGCTGGAGTGCAGCGGCACAATCACAGCTCACAGCAACCTCAACCTCCGGGCTCAATCGATCCTCTATCCTCAGCCTCCCTGCAGGCGTGTGCCACCACACCCAGTTAATTTTTTGTATTTTTTATAGAGATGGGGTTTTGCCATGTTGCCCAGGCTGCTCTCAAACTCCTGAGCTCAAGCAATTCACCTACCTCAGCCTCCCAAAGTGCTGGGATCACAGGCGTGAGCTACTGCACCCGGGTTATATTTCTCAGCTTTCTTGCAGGCAGGTCCTGCCTTAGATGAAGCCACCTGTGTAGCCATTTTTTGTTCTTCCAGCCCTCACTGGCTGGAAATAAAATGTGATTATGAGAGCAGAAGCACCACCTCAGATCATGGGATGGACAGTGAGGGTATTGTAAGGATGGCAGGGGACCCACAGGGAAGGATCTTGGGTCTTTGCTGATTGTCGAACTACCACAGAAGCCCTGGACTGCTTACCTAGCATTTCAAATGGCAAAAATAAGCTTCTCCTTGTGTACACCATTAATGTTATACATTAGCCCAGCCAGTACATATATGTTCCAGGGGCCAGGAAACATTTTCCGCAGGAAATATTTTAGGCTTTTCAGACCATGCTATTTCTGTTGCAGCTATCCACTTCTGCCCTCATAGGACAAAGGCAGCCACAGACAATATGTAAACAAATGAGTGTGGCTGTATTAAAACTGTATTTACAAAAACGAGACATTTGTTTGTTTGGATTTGACCCATAGAATACAGTTGGCCAGCCCTCATACAGAGGACATGTTTTTAAACTTTACATAAATCTTATCATCACATTGAATGTATCCTTCTGCTACTTGCTTTCTTCATTTGGCATTGAGGGTTGGTTTGTTTTTGTTTCTGTTTTTGCTTTTTTTATTTGTGCATAATAGATGTACATCATTTCAGGGTACATATGATAATTTGATACGTTCATATAATTTGTAAAGATCAAATCACGGTGTACTCAAGATATCACCTTAATCAATGTTATGTTTTTGAGATCTATCCATGTTATACATGTGGAGTTTATTCAATCATTTCTGTTAGCAGAAACTATAGCATTTGAATAACTGATTCACTATTTATTCATTCATTCTCCTGTCAATGGTCTTGTAGGTCGAAATAATTAGGTTGCCGGTCTTTCAGGTTGTTTCTAATTATTCATTTTCACAAACAATGTTACACTCATGGGAATGCATCCTGAGGCCTGTGTGACTTTCTCTAGAATTCGCTCCTGGGAATGAAATTACTGCATTCACACAGTATGTACATTTCCAGCTTTGCTAGCAGTTTCCAAACTTTCTCTCCATGGCAGTGCCAATTAAACCCTCCATTAGTATATGATGGTTCCCCTGGCTCCACATTTTTACCCCTACTTGCTATTTTCAGACTTCCTAAATTTTGTCAGTCTGATCAGTCAGAAAAGTATCTCACTGTGATTTTAATTTGTACTGCCTGTTTACTGAGGAGCTTGAGCATTTTCTCGTGTATTTACTGGTCATCTAGATTTCCTCTTTATAAAACTCACTTGTAATATCTTTTAGATTATTTGCATTTCGTATCTATTTGTAAGTGATTTTCTCATATTCTAGATACTAATTATTTATCTTTTATAAGGTTTAAAAACATCTTTTCAACTCTGTGACTTGATTTTTAATTCATACTTCAATTGATGAATATTTTACATTTTAATATAGTCAAACCTATCCAATTTCTCATTTTAGTTACTGCTTCTGACATCTTAAGAAACCTTTCTTGGGAGGCTGGGGTGGGTGGATCACGAGCTCAGGAGTTCGAGACCAGCCTGGCCAAGATGGTGAAACCCCGTCTCTACTAAAAATACAGAAATTAGCTGGGCGTGGTAGCACGTGCCTATAATCCCAGCTACTTGGGAGGCTGAGGCAGGAGAATCGCTTGAACCCAGGAGGCGGAGGTTGCAGTGAGCTGAGAGCACACCACTTCACTCCAGCCTGGGCAACAGACTGAGACTCCATCTCAAAACAAACAAACAAAAAAGAAACCTTTCTTATTTCCAAGGTTATAAAGACATTCTCTTATACATTCCTCCAATATTTTGAAGTTTTTGTTTACACATTTAGGTCTTTTGATGTCCTAAAATCGATCTTGGTTTAGGTTTGAAATAGAATTTTTTTTATTATTGATTACCAAGTTTTCCAGTAAACAGCACATGCATTCCTAACAGATTTGCAATGCACCTTGTCACATATCAAATTCCTATGTATTCATGGTTTTATATCTGAGACCACTCTTCTGTTCTTTTGATCTCTTTTTCATTTTCTGTGCCAATACCACACTGTCCTAATCATGATAGCTTTATAATAAACCTTGATTTCTGGTAGATCAATTCCCTCGATTTTTGTTATTTTTCTTCAACATTGACTTGAATACTCCCGTTCCTTTCTTTGCTCTCCCTAAAAAATTTTAGAATCAGTCCACCAGGTTCTATGAAAAAAGTTATTGGAATTTTGCCTGGCATTGCATTCAATTTACAGATTCATTTAAAGATAATGACACCTTTGCAATACTGGCTCTTCTAACCACTCTGATTCTCGCGCTTCTGCAGCATCAGACAGCAATAATTTGAGGCAAATTTATGGCCAATTGAACTGCTGTAATCAAAGGTTGTTGATTACTGGTCCTGTGTCAATTCAGAGAAAAGTTTCCACTGCCTGGCTACAGGGTTCTGTCCTTGACTCTGTCCTTTTGAAAATACCTGTCAATCAATTAGTCAGATGACAGCAAACCTGGTAGGGAGAGCACGTGCCACAGATGACATAATCAAAATTCACAATGATCTCAATAGTCTAGGAGGCCTGGCCAAAGCCCAGAAGACAACATCTAACAAGTATAAATGCAGAGCCCAGCAGCAATTTCTGAAATTCACTTGCACAAATGCCAAACGGTTGCAGAGGGAGTACAGATTTGGCAGCGATTTATGTGAAAAGGATTTTGTGGCGCAAGGGAGGGAGGGAGGTAGTCACTGATCACAAACCTAATATGAGGCAATAATATGATGTGGCCATTTAAAGAGCTAAAGAAAACTTATTAAAGTCAATATCCTGTTCATGTGAATTACAGGCTCCCTGTACTCTTGGTGTAATCTGATCATATCCACAGCACATGCTTCATCTTTGAATGCCACACCAACATATCTCAGAGCATCTAAAGGGTAGACAACGAGGTAAGAGATTGTGGAAAGCTTCCCATCCAAAATCTGGACGAAAAGGCGTCCATGCCATTATTGCTTCCATGGCAAAGCAACAAAGTAAACCACTGTCCAGTCTGTATAAAAGAATACTCTCTAACTTACATTGAGGATGTCTCCAACAATGGAATGGTCCGATGCATAAGGTAGTGAATTTGTGCTGATAGAACCATTTAGCAGAGGCTAAAAGAACATGTCCCAGATGTGTGATATGGATTGGATGCCTACTCTGGGTGGACTCCTTGGTAAGTGACCATGGCTTTAAGATCATACATTTTTTTTCCTGCCTGGTACAGCACAAGCTTCTTCAATCATAAATATAAAGAAGAAATAATACACAGGTAGTCAAGGGCAGGAACACAGAGTAAATACAAAATCCACTTTTGCCCAGATTAGGAAGGATTTTGTCACCTTATTTATTTATTTATTTATTTAGAGACAGAGTCTCGCTCTGTCTCCCAGGCTGGAGTGCAGTGGCCTGATCTCAGCTCACTACAACCTCCATCTCCCAGGTTCCAGGAATTTCCTGCCTCAGCATCCAAAGTAGCTGGGAATACAGGCGCCCACCACCACGCCTGGCTAATTTTTGTATTTTTAGTAGTGACGGGGTTTCACCATCTTGGCCAGGCTGATCTTGAACTCCTGACATCGTGATCCACCATCTAGGCCTCCCAAAGTGCTGGGATTACAGGTGTGAGCCACCGCACCCAGCCACCTTTTTTATTTTTTTAAAAAAATGCGTTTGTGAAATATTTCAAACGTACAAAAAGCACAGAGAAAAAAAACCAAGTATCTATCTCTCCACCAATAAGAATTAACCATTGCTATATTTTACCATATTTGCTTAAGATTTTTTAAAAGGAATAAAATATTACAGATATGGTAAAAGGTCCAGTACCTATTCTATCCTATTTCCCATGAGAGACAATTCTTCTGAAGTTGACATGTATCCTTCTCACCTGTGTATTTGAGCCTTACTACACATTTCCATAAAAGCATATAGTACTGCTTTATTTTTTTTAATTTATAGGAAAGTTTTTATGCTATTTATAATATTCTACAACTTGCTTTCTTAGAAGACCACTATAAATAAGGCTGCAACAATCATCTTTGTACACATATCCTTATTTATGCATGACTATCGCAGAGTATATATACCTAGAAGTGAAATTGCTGAGTCAGAGTCACAGATCTGAAATGTTGCTAGGTACTGCCAAATTGGTTATACCCACTAGTACTATAAGACAGTTTCCATTATCCCATTACCCCCATTTGAGCTGATACATCAAACTTTTAAATTTTTGATAAACTGATAGGCATGAAATTGCATTTCATTGTGATTCGAGAGTTTTTGGCATTTCCAGACACTAGAAAGATTGAACATTTTTCATATACTTATGGGTTTGTAGAATTATTCATATATTCTAGACATTTATCCTTGATTGGTTATATATAGGTAAATATCTTCCCTTTTTTTTGAGATGGAGTCTCCCTCTGTCAGCCAGGCTGGAGTGCAGTGGTGCAATCTCAGCTCACTGTAACCTCTGCCTCCCAAGTTCAAGTGATTCTCCTGTCTCAGCCTCTCGAGTAGCTGGGACTATAGGTGAACACCACCACACCTAGCTAATTTTTGTATTTTTTTAGTAGAGATGGGGTTTCACCATATCATTCAGGCTGGTCTCGACTTCTAACCTCAGGTGATCCACCCGCCTCAGCCTCCCAAAGTGTTGGGATTACAGGCATGAACGACCACGCCTGGCCCAGGTAAATATCTTCTCCCTGTGACTTCATTTTCTCACTAGCTTCACTCTGATTCTCTTCTTATTACCCACTGAGCTCAAGGGCTTTTGTTTTTGGTGTGGGAGTTATTAGATGAAGTGGAGTTTATAATGGGGTCAGTTTTCACTTATTTGTTAAAAAAAAAAAACATTACATTACTTGTTTCATAATTAACAATGAGTAGTTATTTAACCATTTAGGAGCAAAGTTTAAAGAAATGGGACACCAAAGCACAAGTCGTAGGCATTAATGACAACTTTGAGAAAAGCAATCGTTTACCTCTGGTTCTACTTTGTATGGGGATTAACCTTGAGTCATGCCAGCCTTCCCTGTTCAGCTTGATCACCAGACCTCCTGCCTAAGGTTCCTGTCAGCACTAGCTGCACTAAGATTTCAGGTCAACAGGGCTTATAGGAGGAAGGGCAAAAGGAGTCAAAGCCAAGAATTATTAGCTTACTTCAGTGAGTTTAGAACTTCTCTCTGTTCTTGCTTGGGGCTCACTCTGCATTCCTTTTTTTGCCCATCAGAGAGAGGTTACTACTGGCAACAAAGCTGCATGCTCATTCACTCACCCTGGTTCTAGGTAGCCTTCAATACATGGGTTTGTTTTCTAACTTCTCAACTGAGCATTTAAACACCTGGTTCAGACTTCAAACACCACTTTTGTCACACATTTTTCTTAAAGTAAATGTTTCTTAAGCATTGACTCTCTGAACATTTAAATTTACAAGGGGAAGGCAAAATATATATATATATTATTTTATGGCCAAGAAGTATGCTATCTCTTCTGCTCCCTGTCCCTACTCACACACGAGAGTTAGCCACAAAGCAACATAGAGTCCTGCAAAGCAGTTGTTGCCTGATATGAGCTCCTTCCTGACCAGTCTTCCTCTTAATTTTTCCTTCTATTCCCATTCAGGAGTTGATTTCATGCTCCTGAAGACCCAAAGAAGGGGAGAATCAAAGCAATACTTGTATCTGATAACAAATTACAATGGATTAGGGACATTGCATGATAAATACCAAACAGATACAATCAACTGGGGCCATGCAACAGGTCAACTGATTTTAACTAAAACAAACAAAGCAATAAACACTTAGATCTAGCCCAGCTACAGATGAATTCTGAATGTCAGTCTCAAAGGTGTGCTGTAAACTTGAGGAATGAGCAAGAACATGGGACGAATTTCCATCACTGGCCATGCAACCCAAAGAGTCAGCCTAATTCGTGCTGTAGGGAAACACCATAGATGTTGACTAAACTCTTGGAATTTGGAGATGGGGCCACTGTGTCGCTCTCTTGGCCTTTTACCTCCACCCACAGAAGAGAGTGCTAATCTGCTGGGTCAGGCCTGGGGTCACCATTCAGCCATGTTCCCTGGAGGCCGGGTGACCAAACTGAAAGGTAATGGGAATGTAGGAATATGCCCTCCTCTCCACCTGGACCAGGTAAAGCTGGGTCCAACTTATCCATACAGTCGGTTGGCTAAGCCCATGAAGCTCTAAGTGTTTTATAATCATGTCTTTTGCCTACAAAACAGAAATAAACCATTGTTTCTCATATCCAGGGTGGTCCAGGAAACTGTACCACCAGCCTCCCTCTCCAGCTCCTGGGCCCTCCTCAGCCACTTGAGAGCCTGCTCCCTCCCACTCTCTCCCCAACTCCTACTGCCCCTCCTTCCTGGAGACCCAGGGACAAGTTCAAATTGTCCACCACTCTGGTGCAATTTGTTTGGGAATCGCTGTCTTAAATTGCAAGGTTCTGATGAACAGAACTATTCAGCCTGATTCTGAAGCCGCTGCTTAGGAATGAATGCTGAGGTAGCAGACCATGGCCCAGGGTGAGCAGGGGACCTCCTGGAATCCAGCAGAGCAGGGAAATTGTCTTTTCTCTTCTACTGTATTGATTTGCATTGGGTGCATTGTGTCACAGGCTACGTTGTAATTTATCATGTGCTATTTTTTAATGTTATCGGACATTTTTTAAAGTCCGTGTCCTTGGACCATATCCTTGGGATAGTATTCAGCCCTAAATGGGAAGGAAATTCTGGCCTATGCTACAACCTGGATGTTTCAAAAGCCCCTCCAACATCAACATTAACAGCTGAGAATACAGATTCATATGTGACCAAGGCTTGGGAAGTATGTGTGTGTGTGTACATGTGCGTGTGTGTGCGTGCGCACGTGTGTGCATGTGTGCGTGTGTGTAATATTGCCAGAAAAAAATTATCACTTTATGTGTAGGGAGGAAAACCCACAAACTCTCAAGCCCCAAAGAAAGTAGTTTATTCTCGTAACTTGCTGACAGGAATGTGAATTGATATGGCCGTTACAGAAAACAGCACAGAGGTTCCTCAAAAAACTAAAAATGGAATTACCATATGAACCAGCAATCCCACTTCTAGGCATATACCCAAAAGAAATAAAGTGAATTCAAAGATAAATCTGCACTCCTGTGTTCATTTTTCAGCATTATTCACAATGGCCAAGATATGGAAACAACCTGAGTGTTCATCAACAGATGTGTAGATAAAGCAGACAGGGTAATGGTCACATGGAATATTACTATTCAGCCTTAAAACGGAAGAAGGCCAGGCACAGTGGTTCACACCTGTAATCCCACACTTTGGGAAGCCGAGATGGACAGATCACTTGAGGTCAGGAGATCGATAGCAGCCTTACCAACATGCTAAAACTCCATCTCTACTAAAAATACAAAAATTAGCCAGGCGTGGTGGCACACACCTGTAATCCCAGCTACTCAGGAGGCTGAGGCAGGAGAATCACCTAAACCTGGGAGGCAGAGGTTTTAGTGAGCCGAGATTGTGCTACTCCATTCCAGCCTGGAAGACAGACTGATTGAGACATTGTCTCAAAAAAAAAAAAAAAAAAAAAAAGGAAGGAAATCCTGCCATTTATGACAACATGGATGAACACAGAAGACATTATACCAAGTGAAATAACCCAGGCACAGAAAGACAAACACTGCATGATCTCACGTAAATGTGTGTGGAATCTTAAACAGTCAAACTCCAAGGAGCAAAGAGTAGAGCAGTGGTTGTCAGGGGCCAGGTGGTTGGGGAAATGGGGAAATAGTGAAAGGATACAAAGGTTCAGTTACACAGGATAAACAAGTTCTGGAGATCTAGTGTGCAGAATGCTGACTGTAGTTAACAATATTCTATTGGATACTTAAAATTCGCTATGAGGGTAGATTTTAAGCGTTCTCACCATACATACACACGAATGGTAATGATGTGATGGATACAGTAATTATCTGGATTGTGGTGATTATTAAGAATATATATAGGTATTAAAACATCACATCGTATGCCTTAAACATGTAAAAAATTTTTGTCTGTCATTGATACTTCAATAAAGCAGAAAAAAAAAGAACAAAAAATATAGTAGTTGTCAAACACAGGCAAACAAGCCAGAGGCGGAACCGGCCTCAGAAGCGGTTGCCATGGGCAACAGAACACCATTGGGTCTCCACATCCTTGGCTTGCATGTGGCTTGCTGTCCCCGGGCCTCACAGCTGGAGGTATCTGAGCACGGACCATGGCCACAGAGTGAGAGGAGAGTCTGTCCTCAGGAAATGCATCCACCCCATGGATAGAGACAGCCCTAATGAGAAAGCTCTGGGGCAGAGCCCCTTTCTGAGAAAGCAGAGGGCAGAGAGTCGAAGGCAGAAGGGAAGTGGTGGGTGGGGCCAGCAGATCACACTAGAATGGATGGGTGTATGCGTGGCTTCGAAACCTGGATCCTTCTGAGGCCCACAATTCTGACAAAAAACCTGAAGCTACTGTTGCTGACATGAGAAGGCAGCCCAGTCATGCCTCGGAGTCTCTGCTCATGTTGCCACCCCCCATCCTCCCTTAACTATTTAAAGACAGGTGGCAGCATAACAGGAAATTCTTTTTTTATTTTCATTTGTGGTCTTTCCTTTAATATCTTAGTTTTCTCTAAACAAACACCATAACCCCCTGGCCCTCCTCTTTCTCCTGGGGTCTTTCCTCCCTACTTTCCCCTGCTCCTAACCCTATTTTTGGTCTGCTCCCCTGATCTCCCAGACCCTGAGAGGAAACCACGTGGGAGGGCTAGAGAGGGGCAAGGAGATGGGTTTCCCCACAGAATGACAGAGGAATCGGGTTCAAGCTGTCCCGTATCTGTCTAGATCTTCTCCAGAGCCTTCCTGAGATGGGAAGAGGTAAAGCATTTCCACTTCCTGCTAAACCCATTGCTGTCACATCCCGAAAGGTGTCTTCTTGTCTCTCACTCAACAGCTAAACATGCAAAATTAGGAAACATTAAGAGGATAGTAAAGCTGGAATATTTCAATCAACAAGTGAATATCTTTGCAGTCCGTACCAAGTCCATCCACAAGTCCTCACACTTAGCTTGGGTAGACAAGATGATGCACAGGAAATATATACTGTTCTGCTAAACACATTATTAATGAGTTGTATCAGCTAGGATTCAACCGGTGACCTTAGGCAAGTCACTTAACTCTCTGATCCTCAGTTTCCCCATATGTGAAATTGGAGAGAGGAATGGAAGAGGAGGGGAATTCCTCTCCTACCTCCAAGGGTCACATGAGATCATAGGTCTCTGCAAAAGCTGTTGAAAAGGCCAAGTGAGGAACCCATCTCTTGCTTCTGAGCCACATTTCACCTCCATCCCATCATCAACCCCCTCTTGAGGATATGTAAGTAACACTTCCCAGAGCCCTGTTTGTGTGGGTTAGAGTTAGACAGAGGGTAGAGGGGTGATAGGTTAGAAGGAGCCAAACCCAGATCATTTCTGCAAATGTACGAGCACATTCAGCATTTATAATGAACGCCTGGAAGGTGTGATGCATGTGCCTTTGCACTGCTGCTGGATCCCAGTTCTCACCTCTTCCTGCCTGCATTTAGTGCCTGTCCCCTTCACTTCCTGTCATGCTCAGATAACAGCAATATAAGGTTAGAAGAGGCCTGAGTGGGCAGCTTTGAAGCCAGGGCACCAAGACCGGTAGTTCTGACAAGAGCAAGCAGAAGCATGGCTGGGGAGACCCAGGAGGCCGGGAGGCCTCTGAGACACCATCTGTAGTCCTTCACACTTCAGGTAGGGACAGTGTAGGAAGCCCTGCTCCATGGCAGGCCACGTGGCAGCTATAACTTCTCCCTTCTGTTTCATTGCACTTTATGAAGGAGATCTCAAGTGAACCCTCAAAAATGGCTTTTTGATGGCTATTAATCGAACCAGCAACCCTTAGAGGCTGGTTGGTGGTGGGCAGAGGCCTTGCGCTGCCTCAAAAAAAGCCACCTCAAGCTGTTGCAGGATGCCTGCAAGGCATGTTGGAGGCTGCTCAACCAAGGACTCCCTGTCATTCAGGTCAACCAGCTGGTTATTCTGTTCACCTGTCAAATAAGTTTCCTAAACAAGCTCAGTTACCCTGTCAGATCCCTTTTTGCAGACTAAGAAAAATCAGAATCCCTCGCCCCCACCTCCAGGAAGGAGGCTATCCCTGTGTTATTAAACCATCCTCACTCCTCTATGAGTAGAATGGTTGGAGAACTGTAGGCTTCAGCTATGTACTTGATGGTATATTTGGCAGGGACCTAAAAGAAAAACAGGTTATGCACCTGTCTTAGTTTGTTCTCACACTGCTATAAAGAACTACCTGAGACTAGGTAATTTATGAAGAGGCTTAATTGACTCACAGGTCCACAAACTGTACAGGAAGCATGCCTGGGAGTCCTCGGGAAACTTACAATCATAGCAGAAGGCAAAAGGGAAGCATGTCAGAGCATTCTTCACATGTCAGAGCAAGAGAGAGAGAGAGCGAGGGGGAAGTGTCCTGGGAGCAGTGCCACACACTTTTAAATCATCAGATCTCCTGAGAGCTTACTCACTAGCACAAGAACATCAAGGGGAAAATCCGCCCCATGGTCCAGTCACCTTCCACCCCCTCCCACAGCACTGGGAATTACAATTCGACATGAGATTTGGGTGTGGACGCAGAGCCAAACCATAGCAACCCCTCCCAGAGAAAAGATACTAGTTTTTCCTTACCTAGTCTTAATAATAACAGCATTTACTTTGTGCCTCACTCTCTTGAGTGCTTTGCTTTTCATATATTAACTACTTAATCCCCACCTGCATTAAGACGTCCCCTCATCTTAGAGGTATCATTTGAGTAGGAAGACCATAAGACCTAAAGAAACAGCATCCCAAGCTTCTTGCCAGGTGGCAAGGCTGATGTATCTGAGGAGTGATGGATGGGAATACCTGGATCGACTATCCCTGAGCCCCTTGAGGATGATGCACTGGCAGGAGCTGGTTCTGCCCATCTTGCCCACCCCTGAGGTACCATGATGGCCGTAGTTACAGGTTCGAGGACATGGATTTAGGGACATGTGTGTGCCTTGTGGTGGACACAGTCTACATTGTCCCAGACTAAGGGCCAACCACCTATGAAGAGCCTGCTTCTAGCTCTGCACATGACCCATGGGAACATCATTCTTCCTCCACCTACACTGAAGCTCACCTCCTTTGGCGTCTATCGTTCTTCGCTCCATTGGATTCCCATCTGTGGCAGGCAGCATATTGCACACTCCCAGAGGAGCATGCCTGTGCCTGACTTGCTGGCCAGTGGGCTGGCCAGAGGGCGCTGGGTCAGCCCTAAGCACCCTGAGCCAGGCAGTGGGGTGGCTGTGGAAGACTGGTAGTTGCCGCAAATCCAAAACATGGAGGAAGAGTTATACTTCTAGTCTCAGGGTTCAAGATGTATGGACAGGGCCATGTCAAGGAGAGGGTGATTAATAGAGCCCTGCTCTCTGCAGCCTGTGGGCACAGCAGCAAGGTCGGCTGACAGCAGCCGGAGGGTTTCTGCTACTGGTTTCTTTGTTTGAAGCTACAGCATCAAAGGTCTGCTGCGCAGACTCTGTCTGCCTGGCCAGCTGGTTGGCTGGTCCTATGGACTGAGAGGGCCTTGCTGGGAAAAGACCAGGTGCCATCATGATCAAGCCCCTGGAGAACACAGGTTCTTAAACTTAACAGGACATTACAAAATCACCCTGGGGTTTAATTGTGCACTGCCCAGCCCCATCCTCAGTGATTGGAATTCAGTGGGTCTGGAGCAGCGCCCAGGAATTTGCATCTTAATAGACATCCCAGGTAGTCCCGATGCAGGACCACATTTTGAGCATGCAGCCTGGGAAGTGGAGCAGAGTTCCTTTGCCCTTCCAAGTACAGTCTGTGCACAAGCAACATCTGCATCATTAACTCAAAAGCTCAGGCCTCACCCCTGATCTACTGAATCTCTACCAACAGTTTAGCAAGAGCCCCAGGTGACTGATTCCTTTGTACATTGCAATTTGGAAGCACAGCTCTAGAGTAGGTTCTCAAACCAGCATGAATCCGAATCACCTGGAAGTCCTGTTAAAATCACAGATTGCCACTGGTCATCAGAGAAATGTACATCAAAACTACATTGAGATACCATCTCACACCAGTTAGAATGGCGATCATTAAAAAATCTGGAGACAACAGATGCTGGAGAGGATGTGGAGAAATAGGAACACTTTTACACTGTTAGTGAAAGTGTAAATTAGTTCAACCATGGTGGAAGACAGTGTGGCGATTCCTCAAGGACCTAGAAATAGAAATTCCATTTGACCCAGCAATCCCATTGCTGGGTATATATCCAAAGGATTATAAATCGTTCTACTATAAGGACACGTGCACACGAATGTTCATTGCAGCACTGTTTACAATAGCAAAGACCTGAAACCAACCCAAATGCCCATCAATGATAGACTGGACAGGGAAAATGTGGCACATATACACCATGGAATATTATGCAGCCATCAAAAATGATGAGTTTGGGTCCTTTGTAGGGACATGGATGAACCTGGAAACCATCATTCTCAGCAAACTGATGGAAGAGGAGATCAAACACCGCATGTTCTCACTCATAGGCGGGTGTTGAACGATGAGAACACATGGACACAGGGAGGGGAGCACTACACACTGGGGTCAGTTGGGGGGAAATAGGTGAGGGACAGTGGGGGGTGGGGAGCTGGGGAGAGATAGCAAGGGGAGAGATGCCAGATGTAGGTGATGGGGAGGAAGACAGCAAATCACACTGCCACGTGTGTACCTATGCAACAATCTTGCATGTTCTTCACATGTACCCCAAACCCTAAAATGCAATAAAATAAATAAATGGAAAAAAAAGTGATATAGTAACATAAAAAAAAAAAATCACAGATTGCTGGGCCCCACCCCCAAAGCTTCTGCTACAGAGGTCTGGTGTAGGGCAGACCCATTTATATTTCTAACAAGTTCACAGGGTAGACTCATGCTGCTGGTTCTGGGACCCCACTTTGAGAACTACTTACTGCTCTGGTCTAGCAGATTTTCCCAGCCCTGCTTCATCGTGTCATCATCTGGAGAACTTTAAAAACTACTGCTGCCTGGGTCCTACATCCCAAAGGCTCTGATTTCATTGGTTTGAGGCCCAGCCTGGACATCTGGATTTAGTAGTTCCCCAGGTGATTTTATTGTGTAGACAACATTGAAAACCATTGTTCTGGAGTCAGACAACCTGGAGGAAAAGGCCAGCTGGTGGCCTGAGAAAAGTTACTTAACCTCCTTGAACTTCAATTCCTTCCAGTAAAATGTGAATGATAATTCTTACCTTTCAGGATTCATATGGGAATTCATGATGTAATGAAAGTAAAGTATCAGGTATGTAATAGGTGTTCAATTCATGTAACTTTATTCTCCCCAACACTGTCTTCATAGGGGATCCCCCATATCTCAGTACCTGACCCCCAAATTCCTTCTATTCAGCATACATTTACTGAGTTGTGCCTGCTGTGTGTCAAACACTCTTTCAGGTGCTGAGGATACAAAGGCAAAAAGACAGACCTTATTAAGAAACTTAAATTAAGCAAAGAGCTTAAACTCTGGTGGGGGAAGATAGGAAAAAAATTAATTAAATTTTAAAATGTGAAAGTTTCTATGAAGGAACAAAGAGGCTAGACTCAGGGGTGAAAAAAAATGGATCTGTTTATGTAGGCAGTCACTGGTCAGGGAAAGCCTCTCTGAGAAGGTGCCATTTTTGCTGACCCCCAAGAGAAAGAAAAGAGTTCTTTCTATCACAGTGGCCTCTCTCACGTCTACATAATGGTCATCTGAACCAGCAATCCTGACATTGCTAGTGACAGACACAGGTCATACCCCAGACTGTCTCCCTAGGCTGGCTGCAGCCAATATTCCCCAATGGTGGCCATGGAAAAGACCAATGCCAGTAGCACAGAAAAGTCCAGGCCTTCTGGCCCTCTCTAAGGCTGCTAAGCAGAACCAGACCAGAAGGACCATGGCTCCATGGCCAAAGTCACCAGAGCCACTGTCTTGTGGTTCTTCAACTACAACTTCAGTGCAACCCATTACAATACAGGGCTAAAAGCATGGCCAGGATGTACATGATGTACAAGGCCCGCTTGAGGCAGCAGGATGGGCAGGTAGCTGAGACGAGGAGAGGGCGATGGAAAGGCAGGTGTGTTAGTCCATTTCATGTTGCTATAACAAAAGACCACAGACAGAGTAATTTACAAAGAGAAGAAATGTATTTCTTACATTTCTGGAGGCTGGGAAGTCCAACGTCAGATTGCCTGCATCTGGCAAGGGCCTTCTTGTGTCTTTGATGGCAGAAGGCAAGAGAGCAAGACAGGGCTGAACTCACTTTTTAGTAAACTTGCTCCCACAATGACATTAGCCCACTCATGAGGGTAGAGCCCTCATAACCCAATCACCTAAGAGTCTCACCTCCTAATACTGTCACAATGGCAATTAAATTGTATCACGAGTTTTGGACAGGACATGTGGACCGTAGCATGACAACCAACCACCCCAGGCCAGCTCAGTCCTGACATTTGAATTCAGCCTTCAGTGTGTCTACTCAAGATCATTTATCAAAAGCCTGAAGCCCAGTCATGGTCCTGAAGGGTACTGAGAAGCAAAGAATCCTCAGGACCCATTCAGAGGGTACCGATACAATCTACAGAGATAGTTGCACTGAGGTTGTAGTTGAACCACAAGACAGTGGTTCTGGTGACTTTGGCCATGGAGCCATGGTCCTTCTGGTCTAGTTCTGCTTGGCAGCCTTAGAAAGGGCCAGAAGGCCTGGACTTTTCTATGCTACTGGCATTGGTCTCTTCCATGGCCACCATCAGGGAATATTGGCTGCAGCCAGCCTAGGGGAGACAGTCTGGGGTATGAACTGTGTCTGTCACTAGCAACGTCAGGACTACTGGTTCAGATGACCCTCGTGTAGACATGAGAGAGGCCACTGTGATAGAACTATTTTCTTTCCCTTGGGGGTCAGCAAAAATGGCACCTTCTCAGAGTGGCTTTCTCTGACCAGTCATGGTCCTGAAAGGTACTGAGAAGCAAAGAAGTCCCAGGACCCATTCAGAAGGCATTAAATCTACAGAGGTGCTTAGAAACGCAAGAGCTCAGACCAATGGCAAAGATAGACACCAACCTCTGGCAATAAACCAAGAAAACAGAGCATGAGAAAACATTGCATCTGCCCACCCTGAAACCTGCACATACCCAGATGGCATCAAAGATGTCTTTTCACCTTGTAGTCTACATTCTTCCATGAGAAGAGCCTGTTTCACAGATGAGTAAGTTGGGTGACTCATCAACAGTCACACAGCCAATAGCAGCCCCTGACTTTTGTTCCAATCGTGTTAGAGTTTGTTATACCATGTTGCATTCCTCCCAATACATGCTGGGGTTGAGCAACTGTCAGTGGCTCATTCAAATCCAGGTTCCAGTTGGTGCTTATTTTCCTAGTAGCTCTGAAGGCTTCCAGTACCCACACACCCCACTCACTGTCTGCCTGGAGAAGGATCTCATTCACCTGTCCATAAACCTATTGGATGGAGATAGCATGAAAACTTAATTTACATACAATATAGGGCCTCAAATATGTCAGCGGGCAACATATTTCTTTTTCTATGTCTGTGGTTCACAAATATCTGCTGCCATCCTTCAAGTGTCTTAAGTACATCATCTCATTTAAATTAATCTTTACAACAACTCTATTTGACAGATATAATGATATTCATTTTCCTGGTGAGTAAACTGAGGCTCAGAGAGGTCAAGTGACTTGCCCAAGCCAACACATCTAGAAGGTGGAAAGTCGGAATTTGAATTTCAGACAGCCATACCCTAGCACTGTCTCCACTGGCCGACATGCCACACTGCCTCCCTTTCCCACTGGGACTACCTCTCCTCCACCTGGTGTATTCTCCAACATAGTGCATTGGGAGGCAGAGGTCACCCCAACAGCATATCCTCCGCTCTCACGTGAACCTGATCTTTGAGCTCCCTCAATCCTTCTTGACACATGAGTTGGTTCATCATCCTTACCAACCCAGACATGTAGCCACAGACGCAAATAAAGTTACATTTTCCAACAGATACAAATGGATTTGTGTAAAGGCATCTGAACAAAGCTGCTCTGCTAAGCCCTCCATGAAGGTACAAATCGCAAATCTGATTTAAATGTATCACTGGTTTGCTTAGGTCCCATCAAAAGGTTTGGAAGAGTTGAGAAATAATAAAAGTTTCTGATATGAACTCTATTCATATTTGAGCTTGATATGAATTCTTAGTTGTTTGTTATGGGAACCAATTTCTGTATTTTAAAATGCGATTGGCAAGTAAGGCAAGAACAAGACAGAAAGGAACCAATAAAATCAAGAGCAAGGATGAATTAAGGTCCTGGAGACGGCAACAAAGGAAGGAGGGTAATCGTACTTCTTCTAAGAAAGACAAGTTGGGGGTTTTTTTTATACATAAGTTTCTGGAAAAATACTTTAATTTTAACACCATCTCCACAAATCGACTGGGCTTATCTTTCTCCCATGGAAAGTAAAGATTGCCCTTTTTCTGGCCAGGGGGGAATCTCATTTCCCCTTTCCTTATCATTTATTAGAAATCAAAATATTGTTTCAAATAGATATTTAATATTTCAGACTACATAATGTGTCCAGCACGAAAGGGCAGCATCAGCAGGCAGGCTACAGAAGTTAGAGAGGAGATGAAAAATGACCCCAAACCACATGACCAAAGATTTCTCTGAGATCTATCCCTCCTTGTTCTAGGAGGCTTGGCTCACTGGCCATCGCTCATTCTTGAACTTTCTCCACTCTGAAGATGGGAAAAAAAAACACGACAATTTCTCTCACCTCCCCTATGGCACAGATGTATTCCAACAACATTGATTGCAATAGCCACTGTCTAAAGCAAATTCCCCTTTCCAAATGATTTTGGTGTTGGAGAAACTAAGATGTATTCCCACTAAAAATACTGCCCTACATGAGGCTAAAAATTCTGGCAAGAAAAAAAAAACTTAAGACTTAGGTCGTATCTATTAGCAACATGGTCCAAATTAGTGGCTTATTTCTCCTTTGCGGCCTTTTTTATATCCTAGCTATTGGTAGCCACCTTCCCTCAACTCCTCTTATATCTAAAGATCTGGTGACACATCACGTCCTAGACTTTCACTCCTTCCCTTTTTCTTTCACTTCTTCCTGCCTGATGGAAGCTGGGTGTGGTGGTGCACGCCTGTAATCCCAGCACTTTGAGAGGTCAAGGCGGGAGGATCACTTGAAGCCAGGAGTTCAAGACCAGCCTTGGCAATGTGGCAAAATCCCATCTCTACAAAAGATATAAAACTTAGCCAAGCACAGTGGTGCATGTCTGTAATCCTAGCTACTTGAGATGCTGAGGCGAGAGGATCACCTGAGCCTGGGGAGGTCGAGGCTGCACTGAGCTGTGATTACACCACTGTCCTCCAACCTGGGTGACGGAGTGAGACCTTATATCAAAAATTAATAATAAAACAGCTGGGTGCGATGGCTCATGCCTATAATCCCAGCACTTTGGGAGGCCGAGGCAGGTGGATCAACTGAGGTCAGGAGTTCGAGACCAGCCTGACCAACATGGAGAAACCCAGTCTCTACTAAAAATACAAAAATCAGCTGGGCATGGTGGCACATGCTTCTAATCCCAGCTACTTGTGAGCCTGAGGCAGAAGAATCGCTTGAACCCGAGAAGCAGAGATTGTAGTGAACCAAGATTGCATCATTGCACTCCAACCTGGGTAACAAGAGCCAAACTCTGTCTCAAAAAAAAAATAATAATAATAAAAATAAAATGTCTGAAAGAGCTAATGCACAGAATTGTGCGTCACACGTGGCTATCTCCCTTGAACACCGAATGAACCCAGTCTCCAAAAACCTTACATTCTAGACCCTCAGATGAGTAAAATGCAATCCCTCCACTTTATCAATTTGGCAAGTTTGAAATTCACTGTGTCAGGTTTACCCATAATGAGGAACACCTCGACTCACCCAGATGACGGCATCAGTGTGAGAGACAGTGGCGATGCAGCTAACCCAATTACCAAGTGTTCTGAATGTGCAAAGCGCCGTGTGAATGCTAAGTCATAATGTTACGGCTTCATCTGAAAGATGTGCATATCACCCAAGAGCATCAGTAAGTCAGTAACATAATTTGCAATAAGTCATCATTAATTAATGCTAAATTACCAGGCCCTTCCTCGGGAAGCAGCATATTAAACTGACATCGGTATGTGAAGAATTCATTATGGTTAATGCTATGCGAATACAAACTGAAGGACTTAATAGTGGATTAGAAGGTGTTTATGTCCAAACACTTCATGGAGGCCCCCAGCTGTCACACTCCAGCAAAGATATCAGCTCGTTACTAAGGAAGATCATGGGAGACGGGGAAATTTACACGAAGAGGCTCTCCCAGCGTGGAGTAATAAGGTATTTGGAAGCGTTGAGAAAACTTGAGAGAGCACACTCACCCAGCCTTTCCCCTCACCCTTTCCCTCTTTCACACCATTTCCATGAGAAGGAAGCAAGGAGCAAAGACGTATCAGCTGCAGTGGGCTCCTGGGGCACAGGGAGGGATCAGATTCACCTGGGGAATGGGATGGCATGGGTGTGGGGGAGGGTGGGAGAGGATGGTGGGAAAACTCCTCGGGTGATTCCGTTTGCCACCCCACATCCTCCTTCCCCACTCTACCTACTGTTATGGAGTGATTTTTGCCGTGTTTAATGTTATTGCTTCAAATTGAAATGTGAAATTATCCTAGCCAAAATAAATTTGTGAAGCACATGGTTGTAAATCAACATTGCCATAACTAATATAATCGCTAACTTATGTAGACATTATCATAAAAACAAAATGAAAGGGTGCACAGGGTACAATGCTGATTATCCAACACCAGCACTTCCGTGGCTGTTAAACTCATTGCAAGAAAGGGATGAGAACCCCTGAACCACAGGCACTGGAATGCAGTGGCTACAGCTTTGGTGCACCTCCCTCATTCCTGAGTGAAGGGACCTAGTGGCAAGCACACTGTAGTGCAAGTCTCTGCACTAAGACATAATAAATCCTTATTCAAAAAGGGGCCCATAGTCCCAGCTACTCAGGAGGCTGAGGTGGGAGGATCACTTGAGCCCAGGAGTTCGAAACTACACTGAGTTATGATTGTGCCACTGCACGCCAGCCTCAGCTACAGAATGAGGCTCCTCTATCTCTTAAGGAAAAGAAAGAAAGAAAATAAATAATAAAAATTAAAAGGAGGATATTTCTTCTGCTACTAACAAAATATTAGCATAAAGACAAAGAAATGCGAAGTCTTTGAAGAGATATATTGTTTTTCATGCATTCATTCACTCAACAAATATTTACTGAGCATTCTGATAGCATTCAAGATACAAAAAAAGAGAGAGACCAAAAGGCTTATTCTCAAGGCACTCTCCTGCTAGCATGAAAGGGAATACCGTGCACAAATAAGCAATTAGTTACAAAATGGTGGAGGAGTAGAGGGAATTCACAAGTTGTGCAGAGCAGATGGGGGAAGAAAAGCGACAGGGATGCCTCTCTGAGAAAAATACACATGGGCTGAGGATCATCTGGGAGGCGAGGCCAGGGCCATTCCAAGCAAAGGGAACAGTCTAAGCAGAGACACAACCCTGGAGAAGATAGCCCTAAAGAAAGCCCTTCCTACCACCAGGCCTATACCTCCCAGCTAGAACAGACCAGACCATGGTAGACATCAGATCCACACTAAGCCAACTGGTTTCCTCTTATAGGATGACCAGACAAAATGAGTCACCTGCCCTGAAATTTAAAACTCAAGTGTCATGCCTGCCATTTGGAGACCACATATTCAGAGGAGAGCAGAGAAGGGGGTCTCTAAAGAGAAGCAGGGGCAGGAAAGAAGCACAGGGAGAAGGGCAGATCCAAGAAACCATGTGACCCCAAAGCAGAAGGAGAGAGAATGATGGCTTTCAGGCACAGTTCTAGACCTTCATGAGGCTCGGCTATTTTTACAGGTCATGACTTCCGGGAAATACTCAGTTCCTTTGAATAAAGTCCTCTTTATTTAACACAGCTGGGCCTGGATTCTGGCTAGGGGGCACTGGTGAACAAGAGACAGTGAAGGATCCCGGGTAGAAATGGGCTCTCCTCTACCCTGGCATATCATATGGCACTCACTGCAAGAGTGATGTCAGACCCTCCCAAGTTAATCACCATCACCAGAAGTGACAGCACTGCAAACAAGCTGACTGGATCAGGGACAGCGGGGCTGGGTCCACCGGCAGGTCTTCACACCTACTCATCAGCCTTTTACAAAGATAAAAATCTCTGAAGCACTTGCAGCTTCTCTGGAGAAAGACGTGAGATACATACAAGGTATTGTTAACAAAAGGTTCTTTCTTCTTTATTATAAAGCCATTGGAAAGGAATTATTTTCCAGGTCATAAGGGAGCTCAACAGGTAACCTTGAAAATCAGACACAATAGCTGTCCCTTTTCTCAATTCTCTTTCTTCTCTTACTCACCATCCCTCCAAAAGCACACTTATCCATTCACAGTCTTTTTCATGTAATGAGACTAACACCTTGTCCTCCGCATACTGAACACCCAGGGCTGTGGCTGGGCCAGACCCTGCCCTGTCTCCTCAGTTCAGCATCCATCATGCTTGGCCTATGATGACACTGAATTCTGGATGGGAGGATGCATGGCCAGGAAAGGGGTGTCTTTCATGACTCACAAGAAACAGCCTTCCAGGCTAAAGGTTATGTACAGCACCCTGAGGAGTTCTGCTTTTGAAAGATCAAAGAAAATGTCCCTCCTGGTACAGTAGGTATAATTTCTTCAAAATTCTTTCTGTGACGACAGGATGTTTGTGTCAATAAAACTGTGTTCGAGTATTTCACATGTGTATGGTCACTGGAATGCAACCCGAAGACCTAAGGGAGGACACAGATGAAGAAACCTCTGACATGAGGCAGATGAGGGTGCATAAGAGGAAGCCGTTAGATGCATTCACTCTGTAAAAAGGGAGTCCAAAAGCCAGGAGTGAGAATTGAGGAACAAGCATTTTATTGGTATTCAAGGATGCTTAGGGAAAACCCTGTCCTGGAGACAGAAGCAGCAGGAAACTACGCTCTCTAACTGTGGGCTAATTCCCCAACAAAAGAACTTTCTAATCCATCTGTGGAACCTGCTGTAGAATACAGGCCTTCAAGGAGTCTTGGTTTCTGGGGAGCTCCTGAAATGCTTTCCCTATGAAACGGAGTTTGCAGAAGTTGGGTGGACCACTGGAATGCTCTCCAGACCTCTGAGCCCTAATAATGTCTCCAGCGAGACTGAAATGTAATAGCATCTCATGCCTAACCTTCCATCCCAGGGGTGTTCCAGAAGGCAGAGGCTTCCTCTGTGGTCCACATCATCTCTCTGGAACACTGGCATATGGCATCTCAGCCACACATATTCAGATTTATTGTCATTTGGAGTTGAAAAGGACACTAGAATCACCAGGTATAACCCTCTCCATGTCTCAGATACAACAGCACAGGTTGAAACATTTCACTGTCCTCTGGGGTTCTCCAGGATGAAGCCATTTCTGTTTGCATTTAATACAGTTGCGCTGCCACCGTTAGAGCCTAACTTCTCCCGTCCAACCAGCCATACAGGAGGCATGGTGGCTGCACTTGAACTCACCCACTATGATAGGAGAGACTAGTACTTTGACCCAAACAAGTTATCCAGAAATCTTCTTGAGTCACATGACCTCTTATAAGTTGTTTTGAAGGGAACCTGGGCTTCAAAAACAGCATTATGTAGTCCCAGCTGCTCAGTAAACCTTCAAGGTCAAGGCTGCAGTGAGCCATGATCATGCCACTGCACTCCCGCCTGGGTGACAGAGTGAGACCCTGTTTCAAAAAAATAAAAATAATAATAAACAATAATACAGTATTATTTGGAGAGACCATGTATTTGTTTGTTATCTATTGCCATGTAACAAACTACCCCCAAAACTTAGTGGCATTGAAAAAAAAAAAAACAACATTTAGAATCTCACGTTATCTGTGGGTCAGGAATTTGGGCTGAGCGTAGCTGGGTATCTCACCTCAAGGTGTCTCGCAAGCTACTGTCTGGTGTCACCAGGGCTGCAGTCATCTCAAGGCTCAACTGGGGAACATCTGCCTCCCTAAGTTGACTCATGTGGTTGTAGGCAGAATTGACTTTCTTGCAGATGTTGGACCAAGGCCTCTGTTCATGCTGGTTGTTGGCCAGAGGCCTCCCCTACTTCCTGCCACACAGGGCCTCTCCATAAAGATCGCAACATGGCATTTGTTCCATCTGAATGAACAAGTGAGAGAGTAAGCGAGGGCACAGAAGATGGAAGCCACGGTCTTTTGGGAACCTAACTCAGAAGTGACATCTTATTACTTTTCTCATAGTCTGCTTATTAGAAGTGAACCACCAGGTCCAGCCCACACTCTGGGGGAGGGGGTTACACAAGGACATGAATCCCAGGAGATGGGGATCATTGTGAAGCCATTTTAGAGACTGCCTGCCACACGCTACATATTATCTTCTCATATAACCTTCACATATTACCTTCTCATTTACATGTCTCTATCGTGGGGACTGGCAAGAAGAGAAGCAAAACAACAACCACGCGGACCAGATTCCTTCTGTCCTTGCAGTAGTCAACCACCACCGTTAAGCCTGTGCTGAAGGGTAAGCCCACATGGTCATATTTTGAAATAGGACCTCCCTTCATACCATATCTGCTAGAAACTCTAGTCAAAGCTGAGCCAGAGTCCTCTCCCAGGAATGAGTGGTTGAGATATACAAAGTTAAACAGAATGGTCACCTTGAAGTGAGGCCAGAGCCAACACAGTGTCTCAAGCAAAGCCATGCTCAAGCTGGTCAGGATTGCAGAGACCAGGCATAAGCAGAGGTAGTCAATCAGCAAAGAAGAATCTGGAAGAGCAAACACACAGAGAGAGATACCAGGACACTTATAAAGCCTAAGACAAAGACACAAACACAGAGAAACTTCCTCAAGCCTTGCCTCTTTTTATTTTATTTTTTTTTTCTGTTTTTTCAGTCTTGACCACATACCTTCTCCCCTCTCTCTGAGCTAGCCTACCTTGGGTTTTGTTTCTTTACCTTCAACACTGACTGAGACAAGTTTTCCCAAGTCTGTTTCCTCTCCTTGAAAATGATTAATATAAGTTCAATTTCACTCTAGAAAATGACCTTTGAGATGTGAAATAATGTGCAGATTCCAAGCAAAGCATATTTTTGTTTAAAGCACAGATGCAAATGTAATTCATTTCCATAGGTCTTTATTGAGATGGAGGTTATTGTTCTCTCTGTGACTCAAGGGGAAAATGTAATTAAAGCAATAAGAATTTGACTTATCTTAAATCAAACTGCACAATAGTCATTAAACTAGAGCTCAAGAGCCAATATAGTTAGCCTTCTGTATCAGTCCATTCTCACACTGCTAACAAAGACATACCTGAAACTGGGTAATTTATAAAGGAAAGAGGTTTAATTGACTCACAATTCCACAGGACTGGGTGGCCTCAGGAAACTTACAATCATGTCAAAACACGAACCAAACATGTCCTTCTTCACATGGCAGCAGCAAGGAGAAGTACCGAGCAAAAAGGGGAAAAACCTCTTATAAAACCATCAGATCTCATGAGAACTCACTCACTATCATGAGAACAGCATGGAGGTAACTGTCCCCATGATTCAATTACCTCCCACTGGGTCCCTCCCATGACATGTGGGAATTATGGGAACTACAATTCAAGATGAGATTTGGAGGGGACACAGCCAAACCACATTAGCTTCTAAACCCACAGTAACTTACAATGTGGGAGGGGAGGATCCAAGATGGCCATTTAGGAACAGCTCAGGATTGCAGCTCCCAGTGAAAGCGCAGAGGGTGAGTGGACGCCGCATTTTTATTGCCCCCAGACTAGGAAATTCCCAGGCAGAGGTGCTCCACGGTCGCCAGCACAGCTGTTTCGGCCAGCGCGGCTGTGCCGTCTGGCGCCACTGCTTTGCCCCTTGCGGCTGCTTTGTCAGCGCCCCCGAGCAGCGGTTCTCCATACAAAATACACAGGTCCGGGGGCCCTTTTGGCTGGCGATTGGAGCCACGGGAAGTCGCCCATTCGTCTGTTTAAAAAGGGGACTGAGCAGAGAACCAGGACAATAGATTCCAGGGCAAAAAAAAAAAAAAAAAAAGCACCACAAACCTCAGTGCCGCTGTTTAAGCCAGCACAGCGAGTGGCCGCAGGGGAAAACAAACAGACCCCGGCACCTCTTCCACAGGCGACTGGAACACCAACTTAAAAAAGGAGCTGAGGCAGGGAGCCAGGCAATCAGGCTCGGCTGGTCTCACCCCCACAAAAGAACAGCAACCAGAAACTCTGGATTGAGAGTTTCACAGCAAACGCAGCTGAACCCGGGATGGTCCAGCTCTGTGGGGGAGGGTCGTCCGCCATTACCGAGGCAGCCCGCCGTTGCCAAGGCAACCCGCCACAGCAGAGAGACTCCGCCTCAACAGAGGCGGGCCACCATCGCCAAAGCAGTTCTAACTACACCCACATAAACAGGACTGCAAGGAAGTTCACTCAGCAGTGGGGCGGAGCCCACAGCAGCTCAGCAAAGCTGCTATAGGCCGACAGTGACCAGGCTGCTCCTTGCTGGGCAGGGCAGGTCTGAAGGAAAAAAAAAAAAAAGAAGGCAGCAGCATAACGGAAACTCATAAATAAAGCCCTAATCCCTGGCACAGAGCACCTGGGAACAAAAAGCAGTTTATGAGTTCTGCTGCAGCAGACCTAAACGTACCTGCCCAGCAGCTCTGAATGAACAACAACAGAGCTCACAGCTCACCATTTGAGCTCCTATAAAGAAGAGACCGTCTCCTCAAGCAGCTCCCTGACCCCTATATATCCAAAGAGACACCTCATAAAAGAGAGATCAGATTGACACTAGGCGGGTATCCTTCTGGGACAAAGATAGCAGAAGAAGAAAACTGGTAACAACCCTTACTGTTCAGCAGCTGCTGCAGGTGAACCCAGGCAAGCAGGGCCTGGAGTGAACCTCAGCAGACCTACAGCAGAGGGGCCAGACTGTCAGAAGGAAAACCAAGAAACAGAAATAACCTCATCATCAACAAACAAACGTCAATCTGAAAGATTTGAGACCCAATCTGAAAGCCAGCAACTACAAAGTCGACAGGTGGATAAATCCTTAAAAATGGGAAGAAACCAGAGCAAAAAGGATGAAAACACCCAAAACCAGAACACCTCTCCTCCTACAAGGGATCACAACTCCTCACCAGCAAGGGAACAAGGTTGGAGGGAGAACGAGTGTAATGAAATGACAGAATCAGACTTCAGAAGGTGGGTAGTAAGAAACTTCTGTGAACTTAAAGAACATGTTCTAACCAAATGCAAAGAAACTAAGAACCTTGAAAAAAGATTTGACGAAATGCTAACGAGAATGGACAAAATAGAAAGGAATATAAGTGAATTGATGGAGCTGAAAAACGCAACACGAGAACTTCGTGAAGCATGCACAAGTATCAACAGCCGAATGGACCAAGCAGAAGAAAGGATATCAGAGGTCGAAGATCAACTCAATGAAATAAAACGGGAAGGCAAGACTGGAGAAAAAAGGGTAAAAAGGAATGAACAAAGTCTCCAAGAAATGTGGGACTATGTGAAAAGAACTAATCTACGTCTGATAGGCGTACCTGAATGTGACGAAGAGAATGAATCCAAGCTGGAAAATACTCTTCAGGATATTATCCAGGAAAACTTCCCCAACCTAGCAAGGCAGGCAAACATTCAAGTACAGGAAATACAGAGAACACCACAAAGATATTCGTCAAGAAGAGCAACCCCAAGGCACATAATCATCAGATTCGCCAGGGTTGAAATGAAGGAGAAAATACTAAGGGCAGCCAGAGAGAAAGGTCGGGTTACCCATAAAGGGAAGCCCATCAGACTCACAGCAGATCTCTCAGCAGAAACCCTACAAGCCAGAAGAGAGTGGGGGCCAATATTCAACATCCTTAAGAAAAGAACTTTCAACCCAGAATCTCCTATCCAGCCAAACTAAGCTTCATAAGTGAAGGAAAAATAAAATCCTTTGGGAACATGCAAGTACTCAGAGATTTCGTCACCACCAGACCAGCTCTACAAGAGCTGTTGAAAGAGGCTCTACACATATAAAGGAACAACAAGTACCAGCTCAACTAAAGGGCAAAACAGCCAGCTAGCACCAAAATGGCAGTATGAAATTCACACATAACAATATTAACCCTAAATGTAAATGGACTAAATGCCTCAATCAAAAGACACAGACTGGCAAATTGGATAAAAAGACAAAACCCATCGGTGTGCTGTATCCAGGAAACCCATCTCACATGCAAGGATACACAAAGGCTCAAAATAAAGGGATGGAGGAAGATTTACCAAGCAAATGGAGAGCAAAAAAAAAGCGGGAGTTGCAATTCTCATCTCTGATAAATTAGACTTTAAAGCAACAAAGATCATAAGAGACAAAGAGGGACATTACATAATGGTAAAAGGATCAATGCAACAAGAAGACTAATTATCCTAAATATATACGCACCCAATACAGGAGCAACCAGATACATAAGGCAAGTTCTTAATGACTTACAAAGAGACTTAGATTCCCACACAATAATAGTGGGAGAGTTTAACACCCCATTGTCAACATTAGACAGATCAACCAGACAGAAAATTAACAAGGATATCCAGGACTTGAACTCAGACCTGGACCAAGCAAACCTACTAGACATTTACAGAACTCTCCACCCCAAATCCACAGAATATACATTCTTCTCAGCACCACATCACACCTACTCTAAAATTGACCACATAATTGGGAGTAAATCACTCCTCAGCAAACGCAAAAGAACGGAAATCGTAACAAACAGTCTCTCAGACCACAGTGCAATCAAGTTAGAACTCAGAATTCAAAAACTAACTCAGAACCGCACAGCTTCATGGAAACTGAACAACTTGCTCTTGAATGTTGACTGGATAAACAATGAAATGAAGACAGAAATAAAGATGTTCTTTGAAACCAATGAGAATGAAGACACAACATACCAGAATCTCTGGGACACATTTAAAGGAGTCTCTAGAGGAAAATATATAGCAATAAGTGCCCACATGAGGAGCAAGGAGAGATCAAAAATTGACACCCTATTGTCAAAACTGAAAG
>NW_022436947.1:9846365-9903770 GCF_009761245.1 Sapajus apella
AAAACTGAAAGAGCTAGAGGAGCAAGATCAAAAAAACTCAAAACCTAGCAGAAGACAAGAAATAGCTAAGATCAGAGCAGAACTGAAGGAGATAGAAACACAAAAAAACCTTCAAAAAATCAATAAATCCAGGAGCTGGATTTTTGAAAAGATCAACAAAGTAGACAGACCACTAGCCAGATTAATAAAAAAGAAAAGAGAGAATAACCAAATTGATGTAATAAAAAACGATAAAGGGGATATCACCACAGATTCCACAGAAATTCAAACCATCATCAGAGATTATTACAAACAACTCTATGCACACAAACTAGTAAGCCTGGAAGAAATGGATAAATTCCTGGACACTTGCCTCCTCCCAAGCCTAAACCAGGAAGAAGCCGAAACCCTGAACAGACCCATAACAAGGTCTGAAGTTGAGGCAGCAATTAAGAGCTTACCACCCCAAAAAAACCCAGGTCCAGATGGGTTCACAGCTGAATTCTACCAGACATACAAAGAGGAGCTGGTACCATTCCTACTGAAACTATTCCAAACAATACAAAAAGAGGGAATTCTTCCCAAATCATTTTATGACACCAACATCATCCTGATTCCAAAACCCGGCAGAGACTCAACAAGAAAAGAAAACTTCAGGCCAATATCCATGATGAACATAGATGCAAAAATCTTCAATAAAATACTGACAAGCTGATTGCAACAGCACATCAAAAAGCTTATCCACCATGATCAAGTAGGCGTCATCCCGGGGATGCAAGGCTGGTTCAACATACGCAAGTCTATAAACGTAATTCACCACATAAACAGAACCAAAGACAAAAACCACATGATTATCTCAATCGATGCAGAGAAGGCCTTTGACAAAATTCAACAGCCCTTTATGCTAAAAACCCTCAATAAGCTAGGTATCGATGGAACGTATCTCAAAATAATAAAAGCTATTTATGACAAACCAACAGCCAATATCAAACTGAATGGGCAAAAACTGGAAGCATTCCCCTTGAAATGTGGCACCAGACAAGGATGCCCTCTCTCACCACTGCTATTCAATATAGTATTAGATGTTCTAGCCAGAGCAGTCAGGCAAGAAAAAGAAATAAAGGGCATTCAAATAGGAAAGGAGGAAGTCAAATTGTCTCTATTTGCAGATGACATGATTGTATATCTAGAAGACCCCATCGTCTCAGCCCCAAACCTCCTGAAACTTATAAGCAAGTTCAGCAAAGTCTCAGGATACAAAATCAATGTGCAAAAATCACATGCATTCCTACACACCAATAACAGACTTAAAGAGAGCCAAATCAAGAACAAACTTCCATTCACAATTGCCACAAAGAGAATAAAATACCTAGGAATACAACTAACAAGGAATGTAAAGGACCTCTTCAAGGAGAACTACAAGCCACTGCTCAACGAAATAAGAGAGGACACAAACAGATGGAGAAACATTCCATGTTCATGGTTAGGAAGAATCAATATCGTGAAAATGGCCACACTGCCCAAAGTAATTTACAGATTCAATGCTATCCCCATCAAGCTACCAATGACCTTCTTCGCAGAACTGGAAAAAACCACCTTAAACCTCATATGGAACCAAAAGAGAGCCCGCATAGCCAAGTCAATTCTAATCAAAAAGAGCAAAGCATGGGGCATCACACTACAGGACTTCAAACTATACTACAAGGCTACAGTAATCAAAACAGCATGGTACTGGTACCAAAACAGAGATATAGACCAATGGAACAGAACAGAGGTCTCGGAGGCAACACAACATATCTACAACCAACTGATCTTTGACAAACCAGACAAAAACAAGCAATGGGGAAAGGATTCCCTGTTCAATAAATGGTGTTGGGAAAGCTGGCTAATCATGTGCAGAAAGCAGAGACTGGACCCCTTCCTGACACCTTACATTAAAATTAACTCCAGATGGATTAAAGACTTAAACATAAGACCTAACATCATAAAAACCCTAGAAGAAAATCTAGGCAAAACCATTCAGGACATAGGTGTAGGCAAGGACTTCATGACCAAAACACCAAAAGCATTGACAACAAAAGCCAAAATAGACAAATGGGACCTAATCAAACTCCACAGCTTCTGCACAGCAAAAGAAACAATCATTAGAGTGAATCAGCAACCAACAGAATGGGAAAAAATTTTTGCAGTTAACCCATCTGACAAAGGGCTGATATCCAGAATTTACAAAGAACTAAAACAGATTTACAAGAAAAAAACTAACAAGCCCATTCAAAAGTGGGCAAAGGATATGAACAGACACTTTACACAAGAAGATATACATGAGGCCAACAAACATATGAAAAAATGCTCATCATCACTGGTCATCAGAGAAATGCAAATCAAAACTACATTGAGATACCATCTCACGCCAGTTAGAATGGCGATCATTAAAAAATCTGGAGACAACAGATGCTAGAGAGGATGTGGAGAAATAGGAACACTTTTACACTGTTGGTGGGAGTGTAAATTAGTTCAACCATTGTGGAAGACAGTGTGGCGATTCCTCAAGGACCTAGAAATAGAAATTCCATTTGACCCAGCAATCCCATTACTGGGTATATATCCAAAGGATTACAAATTGTTCTACTATAAGGACACGTGCACACAAATGTTCATTGCAGCACTGTTTACAATAGCAAAGACTGGAACCAACCCAAATGCCCATCGACGATAGACTGGATAGGGAAAATGTGGCATATATACGCCATGGAATATTATGCAGCCATCAAAAACGATGAGTTTGGGTCCTTTGTAGGGACATGGATGAACCTGGAAACCATCATTCTCAGCAAACTGACGGAAGAGCAGAAGATCAAACACCACATGTTCTCACTCACAGGTGGGTGTTGAACAATGAGAACACATGGACACAGGGAGGGGAGCACTACACACTGGGGTCAGTTGGAGGGAAATAGGGGAGGGACGGTGGGGGGGGGGGGAGCTGGGGAGAGATAGCAAGGGGAGAGATGCCAGATGTAGGTGATGGGGAGGAAGGCAGCAAATCACACTGCCACGTGTGTACCTATGCAACAATTTTGCATGTTCTTCACATGTACCCCAAAACCTAAAATGCAATAAAATAAATAAATGGGGAAAAAAAATAACTTACAATGTGAAAATATATTTTACAAATTTATACAAATGTGCATACACACATGCACATACCTACATGGCAACAGACACACTTCACAAACTAGGAAAATGAAGTCCCAGAAAAGAGCAACCTCTCTTCACTCATATTGATGTATCACAAGACAATATGCACCCCTTGAGTCAAATCCCACATGGATTTGCTTTCCAGAGCACATTTTCTAAGTATTCAACAGTCTGTCAATAGAGAAACCAACTCTAGAGTGGCTTACAGGACTCCCCCAGGCAGTTCACGTAAATATTGCAAACTGCAAGTTTATACTGCCAACTCACTGCAGATACCCAGAAGAATAAGATTTTACAAGCTCTCTTTCCACAGGAAATCAGACTGAAATACAGAGTGATCATAGCTGAGATAATGCTGCCCCCCTTGATAGATGTAGCCTGAAGAAAGGTCTTTTCTTAATATATAATGATTTTTTTAATTATAAAGGTAGTATGTGCTTACCATGAGGAATTCTGAAATTTCAAAAAATACAGAAGAGAAAATAAAGTTACATATAAATACTACCATAAAGAGACAACTGAGGTTTGTGTTTGATGTATTTCCTTCTAGTCTTTTTTCCATATTATATACGTACAAATAAAATATGTTTATATGTGTATACATTATATATGAGTATGTATATCCATATGCATATATATGTATACACACAAACATAAATATTTGTATCTTTTACAAAATTGAAATAATGCTTTTTGTTTTGATTTTTTCACTTATTATTTGCATGGGAAACATGGGGAAAGACTGCTAATGGGTACCCAAT
Source organism: Sapajus apella (assembly GCF_009761245.1). Lineage (NCBI taxonomy): Eukaryota > Metazoa > Chordata > Mammalia > Primates > Cebidae > Sapajus > Sapajus apella. Next base: position 9,850,304 of record NW_022436947.1, read on the forward strand.
TTCTTTTTGGGAGATAAAAATATATCAAAGTTAGATTATGTTGCTGATTGCACAACTCTGAAAATATACTAAAAACATTGAACTACACTTTGAACAGGTGAACTTTATGGTATGTAAGTTACATGTCAATAAAAGTTGTATAAAAAACCTTAGTGATATACTACCACACACCTATTAGGATGGCTAATATTATAATATTACTACATGGCTGATATTACTATACGGCCAATATTAGAATATAGAATACTACTATAGGCCTATTAGAATGGCTGTTATTAGAATGGCTGACAGGTACGTAGTAGTATGGCCAATATTAAAAGCAAAACAATTGACTTTAAAAACTTCAATTCCAAATACTAGTTAGGATATAGTAACTGGAATGCTGATAGAAATATAAAATGATGCAGCCACTTTGGAAAACAGTTTGGCAGTTTCTCAAAAAGTTGAACACGCACTTACCATGCTACTTGACAATCCTACTCCTAGGTATTTACCCAAGAGAAATGCATGCATATGTGCACAGAAAAACCTATCACTTGTGCAAATATTCCTAGTAGCTTTAGTCACGTTCACCCCAAACTGGTAACAACAAAAATGTCCATCGATGGACAGGGAGAAACTTCATCAAGCCTTGCCTCTTTTTATTTTTTCCTGTTTATTTGGCCTTTACAACATATCTATATAGCATATATTAAATAAAAATGTTATATATTTATTCAACAAAATGCTGTGTAGCATTAAAAAGGAATTACCATTGCAGGCAACAACATAGGTGAATCTCAAAATCATTAGGTTGAGTAAAAGAAGTTCTGCAGAAAAGACATAATATGATACTGTTTCATTGATATGAAACTCTAGAAAAGGGAACTCTAATCTATCACAACAGAAAATGGATCAGTGGTTGCTTGGGCCTGAGAATGGGAAAAAGCAATTGAGTACAAAGAAGAATGAGGGAATTTTGGAGAACAATGATGAAATTCTGTGTCATGATTGTGCTGGTGGTTACATGGTTGTGTGCATTTTTCTAAACTCAACAAATTCTATACCTAAAATTCTTAAATTTTACTATATGTAAATTACACCTCAATAAAGTTTATTTCTAAAAATAAAAAATTCATCAATCTGTAAATTATAGGTGCATTTCTTGCTGTATAAATTGTATCTCGATAAATTTGAGTTTTTAAAATACAAAAATATATATATCATATTGTGTTCATTTTCGCAGGTCATTAAATATTTTTCAAAAACACCCTACATTGACTATCACACAGCTAGATATGTAATAGATGTGCAGCAACTTAATTCGCCATTATTGCTGAATACTTAGTGATATTCTTTTTTTTCTTTTGCACTTAAAAAGAATTGTAATCAACATCTGACTATGTTGAGTTTTATAAACTCTGTGTAAGTTTCAGATTCATAAAAAGGGGACAGTTGGGTCAAAGAGCAAAAATATTTTCAAGGCTCACAATACATGTGGAGCAATATTTTCTCTAAGTTGATTGCTTTTAACTATGTAGGTGAGAAGAGAAAGAGGCTTGTTGCTATTTCTACAGCTCCTCTGCTAGAAGAGAAGCACTTTATGTGGATTCCTGTGAAAGAAGCGTGGGACTACAGAGGGTGTGGGTCCTTGTTCTAGCACTGTAAGTTGCTTTGTAACTTTGAGTCATTTCCTCCTCTTTAAATACTGTCTTTTTGGGCCTGTCATGGTGGCTCATGCCTGTAATACCAGCACTTTGGAAAGCCAAAGCAAAAGGATCACTTGAACCCAGGAGTTCAAGACCAGCCTGGGCAACATAGTGAGATCCTATCTCTATACAAACTAAGTAATAAATAAATACTGTCTTTTTAAATCTCTAAAATGAGAATACTAACTTATGGTAGCCAAATAATTTTTGACAGGACAGAAAAAAGGATTAACCATAAAATAAACAATTGATAATTGAACATAAAAGCTTGTGTTTATTCAAAGACATTGTCAAGAAAAAGGCAGACCACAAACTGGAAGAATTTATTTTATAAAACATATATTGAACTAAGGATTTATATATGAAATGGTAGAATCACTTTGGAAAACTGGAAATACCTACTAAGATTAAACATATATACCCTTGTAAGGTAGAAGATTTGCAGGATTTGTTTTCTGAGCATCAATCAGGACCCTCTTGATAAAAACAGGTTGTAGTAAAGAAACAAGCAGATGGCAAGGAAAGTGACCTCTAGTTGCCCTCACAGCTCATCAGCATAAAGAAACTCCCACCAGCACCATCACAGTTCACAAATGCCATGGCAATGACCCGAAAGTTGCCCTATACAGTTCCAATAATTTCCCCTGCCCCTTTTCTGTAAAATTCTGAAAAATCTATTCCTTAATTAGCATATAATTAAAATAGGTATAAATATAGTTAGCCGGCAATCCGCAGGGGCTGCTGCTCTGCACTGCTACTGTTGCTATTCACAGATGCTGGTGCTCTTCCTCCTAGGGGCTGTCTGCCTATCCAATAGCCCTGCCCTACGGATGGAGCAGCCACTGTGCTGTACACCAATCCTCTGGGCCACTCTGCCCTCCTCTGTCTGTGGAGCAGCCACTCTGCTGTACACTGTTGCTCTGAGAATCTTTCACTGTCTGCTCACTGTTGAGTTCCTTCCTGAGCAAAGCCAAGAACCCTCTTCAGCTAAGCCCCAATTTGGAGGTTCACCTGTATCATCTGGACTCAGCAATTTTACTCCTAGATATATGCCCTAGGGATATAAATTAGTGCATAGATACATACAAGGCACATGCAAGAAATTTCATAGCAGTTTTATTTATAATAGCCAAACACTTGAAAAACCCAGATGTTCACGAACATAATAATAGATACTTGGTGGCATATCTATCTAATGAAATGCTACTGAATAAGAAAAAAACTAACTTCTGCTCTATGTAATAACATGGATAAATTTATCAGACATAATGTTGAACAAAAGAGATCAGACTCAAAAGAATACAGAATAAATTATAAGATTTATATAAAGTTCCAGAACAAGCATCTATGTGTTCTTGGTGGCATCTATGGTAGTAGAAGTCAGAATGATGATTACTACTAGTATGGAAGGCAGAGGTTACAAAGGGGTGTGTGTGTGTGTGTGTGTGTGTGTGTGTATACATATATGTATATGTGTAAAACTTCATTGGTCTATTTAAGATGCATGCACTTTCCTATGTATATGCAATGGCTCAATAAAAATGGAAATTAAATAAAATGAAAATATTGGACTATATGATAGCTAGCATTTTCTCAACGTTTTACAATCTCTTGACATTCTATTCTCTTTTCCTCTATTTCCCTTTCTCCCAGGTTCTCCCATTCTAAAAGCTTTAGCTAACATTATGTTGGAGAGTTTATACATCTGCATGTCTCCAGCCCCAAACCCATCCAAGAACGTCTCCTCTGGATTTGCCACCTCCTGCACCTCACCAACACCACAACTTGTTTAAAACAAAATTCATCCTCTTCTACCTCTTTACCCTTACCCAGAGCAGGTACCCATCAGTGTGGCTCCCTGGCTCACAACAATTTCCCCTTTTCTAGGATCAGCCCTAGGATGTGGGTGTAGGCTACCACAAAGCAAGCCTGTACACCATGAATCTAACTCCAGGCCAGACTTGACTGAACCAGGAAGAGGCATCTCCACCAAGCTAAACTAGACTCCATGTCCTATGAATTTAAAGAACACACAATGGGGAAAGAACAGTCTCTTTAATCAGTGATGTTGGGAAAACTGGATATTCACATGCAGAAGGATAAAATTAGGCCCTTACCTTACACCATATAGAAAAATCAACTCAAAATAGACTAAAGGCTTCAATATAAGACCTGAAACTGTAGAACTACTAGAAGAAAACATAAGGAAAAAGCTGCACAGTAGTGATCTGGGCAATGAGGTTTTGGATGTAACCTCAACAAAGGCAAAAAATAGGCAAATGGGATGGCATCAAACTAAAAATCTTCAGCACAGCAAAGGAAACAATGAGGTGAAGAGACAACCCACAGAACGGGAAGAAATGTTTGCAAACTGTACTTCTGACAAGGCATTACCAAAATATAAGAAGAAACTCAAACAAATCAATAGCAAATAAATAAATAATCCAATTAAAAATGAGCAAAGGACCTAAATAGACATTTCTCAAAAGAAGACATACAAATGGCCAATAGGTACATGAAAAAAAATGTTCAGTAGCACTAATCATTAGGGAAACGCAAAATAAAACCACACTGACTTACTACCTTTCACCTGTTAGAATGGTTTTTACCAAAAAGATGAAAGGTAACTGTTAGGGAGGATATGGGAAAATGGCAATTCTTATACATTGTGGGAATGTAAATTAGCTACAGCCATTATGGAAAACGGTTTGGTGGTTCCTCAAAAAAACTAAAAATAGAATCACCATACAACCCAGTAGTCCCACTTCTGGATATATATTCAAAGGAACCGAAATCAATACGTTGATGGGAATATCTGCACTTTCATGCTCACTGCAGCCTTATTCACAGTAGCCAAGATAGGAAACAGCCTAAGTGTCACCACACGATCACCTGAGTGTACTACATGGTCTCATTTACATGTGGAATCTAAGAAAGTGGAACTCGTAGAAGTAGAAAGAACAGTGGTTACCAGAAATAGAATGTTGTTCGTCAAAGAACATAAAGTTCCCTGATGGATAGGAGAAATAGGTTTTATGATTTATTGCACACCAGGGTGACTACAGTCAATAATTATGTATTATATATGTCAAAATAACTAAGAGCATAAATCGCAAATGTCCCACTGTAAGAAAGTGATGGGCAGGCAAGGTGATGGATATGTTAATTAGCTTGATTTAATTATGCCACATTGTAAACATATATCAAAACAGCCCACTCTACCCCACAAATGTATAAAATTATGCTTTGTCCAGCTCACACCTCTAATCCCAGTACTTTGGCAGGCTGAGGCAGGCAAATCACGAGGTCAGGAGTTCGAGAGCAACCTGGCCAACATGGTGAAACCCCATCTCTACTAAAAATACAAAAAGTAGCCAGGCATGGTGGCACATACATATAATCTCAGCTACTCGAGAGGCTGAGGAAGGATAATTGTTTGAACCCAGGAGGCAGAGGTTGGAGTGAGCCAAAATCATGCCATTGCACTCCAGTCTGGGTGACAGAGCAGGACTCCATCTTGAGGGGAAAAAAAAAGTTGCATTAAGAGCCATGAAAACAGACTCCTGTTTGATCTCTCTCTCTCCCTGCAGTCTCCTAATTCTCCAATTCATCCTTCACAGTTCTGTGAAAGGGGACTTCCTAAAGCCCACCTGGGACCAGGCCATTGTACCATTCACGGGCCTTTGCCAGCTCCCCAGTGACTGCTAGGGTATGAGTGCAGGCTCCTTAGTGTGGCAGTCAAGGCCCTCCACAATGGCCCAACTTCCCTTTCTAGTTTGTGCTCTGATGCTCTCCCTCCTGCTTCTCCCCAAGCCCCATACCCTGCCCCCTCCAATTGGACTAGACAACACACATGTTTCCCAGACAGGTTCACACCTCTTGATCTTTGCTAATGTTGTTCCCTTAGCTTAAATGTCACACCCACCTTTCCTGCCATCACCTCCTCTGTGGCTGTGGAGACCTTGTTCCTTTCTGGAGGCCAGATAAAATGCCAGCATGTGTAGGAAGCTTGTCCTCATTAGAGTTCATCATCAGAAGGATTTTGTTCATTCTTCTGGTGTGGGTGTCTCCTACCTGACCGTGAGGGACAATGATTTGCACCTGAGTAGGTTTATCTGGGAGCTAAAACTACATCCTCTTTTCTACTCTAGCCTTCCTTTCTACCATCATCCCTACCATAGAATCAGTGCTTAATAACTGCGTGAGGAATTACATGTTCTGAACCCACCATGAAAAAGTAAAAGGAAAATGGTAAAGGATGGATGTGGCCAGAGGCTTGCAGGATGGGGTGAGGGGCAGGGGAAGTGGGAATGGATGGGGTGGAGAAAGTTGGGGGGACGTGGGAAGTGGTGGGGAGGGCACAGCAACCTAAGAGAATGAAAGAACAAGGAGCAGAGAAACAAAATCCTTAGGAAATGGAACTCTCTTCCACGGCAAATTTTAAATCAAAAGAGATAAATGCTGACGAACTTATCCCTGGCGAAGGTGCTCCTGGGTGTGGAGATAAGACAAGGTGCAGATCCAAAGCCAAGAGCAAGGGCATGGAAGACAGGCAGGAAGCTCCCGTTTCCCTAAGCCTGGCTTAGAAGCAGAGGGCACTTAGGCAGGGAACCTGCTCCCTGTCCTGATGGACTGGTCTGCTTCCCACACCCAGGGGCATAGCACTGGCTCTTTTAAACATCAGAAATGAAGCAAAAAGATAAATCTTTCTATGGTGTTGCCTCCCCTGGCAAAGAAATTATGGAGGTAAAAGAAGAAGAATAGAAAGGTAAAGAAAATCTGAATCTCTACAAAATGCCCATGAGGTCAAAAACTTCCAGGTGATGGAGTGTCAGCAGCCTCAGCACCAATCTCCCTGGGAAGGGGGTTTCAAAGTGAGAGTGAGGAGGGGAAGGAATTGAATGGCTTTTTATAGCCCCTAATATCTCTTCTGACAGCAGCCTGCACAGCTTCCCTGTGCCAGGTTGCCGGGAAGATGAATGGATTTGTCTTTCCGTTAAATACCATTACCCAGAGCACTGGGGAGAATGAAGAATGGGTTGCAAACTCACACCCGAGGTTCCATCTCTTTTCTCATAATTAGCAAAAAGCCTACAGAAACAACTCTCATAGGTTCTCCTCAACCCATCCCCACCAACAACACATGTAAAATCAGCAAATGGGTAGCCCACTGAACTTGAGCAATCACCACCCAGCACCAGTGCCCAGCACACTGCCAGCCCTTGGGAGCTGAAGTTCAGCCCTATCAGCACAGACAGGTTCACATTAAGTCAATAACCTACTCCAAGATCCATTAAGTCACTTGCAGGAGCCCATCATCTTAGGTGGGGAAAACCCAGTAGCGTTTTTCACTAAGAGAAATCGCATGGGTTTGCTCTTTGCCACAGGTGCAAATGATTCTGCTTTATGATGGAAGTCTCAGTTGCCTTAGTGATTTGAGCCATTCACAAGCATCAAAACAAAGGGAGAAAAACAAAAGTAGTGGTCCCACCTCCAGCTTAAGGATACACTAAACAAAATATTGGCAAGACCTGTATATCATAAACAATTACTGCTGTGAGAAATGTAGAGATGTCTTATATCAAGTACTAGAATTAATACATGAATTTAGCAAGGTCATAAAATACAAAGTTAATATACAAAAAATCAATTTTATTCTTCTATATTAGCAGCAAACAATCAGAAAACGACATTTGAAAATAATTCTATTTACAATAGTGCCATAAATACATAAAAACACAAAATACTAGAAATAAATATAGTAAAAGTCATTTCAGACCCCCACACGAAAAACTACAAAACATTGTTGAAATAAATTAAATAAGACCTAAATAAATAGAGATACCCCACATTTAGTTTGGAACACTCAATCTTGTCAGGATATCAATTTACCCCCAAACTAGTGTACAGCATCAGTGCAATCCCAATTAAAATTCCAGCAGTCTTCTTTTTGTGGAAATTGACAAGTTGATTCTAAAATTCATATGGCAATTCAAAGGATCTAAAGCAGTCAAAACAATTTAGAAACACAAGAATAAACTTAGGGAATTTACACTGACTGATTTCGAGGCTTCCCGTAAGGCTGCAATAATCGAGGCAGTGTGTATTAGTATGGATGGACATACAGACCATGGACCAGAAGAGCAAGTTCAGAAATAGGCCCACATATATGTGGTCAATTGATTTTTTACAAGGTGACAACATAATTCCGTAGTGGAAAGATAATCTTTTATAAATGCTCTGGGACGACTGGATACACATATAGAAACAAATGAATGTTGACCTATCTCTTACATCATACACAAACACTGAATTGAAATGGATCATAGACCTAAACATAAAACCTGAACTATAAAAACGTTAGAAGAAAATAGGATAAAATCTTTGCAACTATAGGCAAGTATTTCTTAGGAGACAAAAAGTGTGAATAGCAAAAGAAAAAAATGACAAATTTTAAACTTTGAAAGACATTATTAAGAAAATAAAAAGGCAAGCCACAGACTGGAAGAAATATTTGCTCTGTGTGTGTGTGTGTGCACTTGCGTATCATATGTATAAACATAAATTTAAATTTAAATATATCCCAGAGGAACTTATTAAGAATCAAGAATCTTATTAATAAAAATAAGACAATTCGAGGCAAAAAAAAAAAAAGGTACCCTACAAAAAGAAAATATGAGGAGAGGCAATAAACAAATTAAAAGATGTTCAATATCATTAGTCATCAAAAAAATGCAAATTAAAATTAAAATACCACCACACACCCATAAGAATGGCTAAAATTAAAAAGCCTGAAAATATCAACTATTGGCAAGAATGTGTTACAGCTGGTACTCTGAGACATTGGCAGTAAGACTATAAAATGGATTAACCACTTTGGAAAATAGGCAATTTCTTATAAGGGTAAACAAATCCTTTACCATATGACCCATCGGTTTGATTTGTACATGTATACCCAAGAGAACTGAAGATCTATAGTCCCACAAAGTCTATGTGAATATTTATATTAATAGCAGCATATTCATAATAGCTAAAAACTGGAAATCACCCCAGTGTCAACCACAGGTTACTAGCAAGCACATTGCTGCATTTATTCCACAGAATGAACACTACTCAGCAATAAGAAGGAATGTATACTGGTCACACAACACCACAGATGAGTCTCAAAAACATTTTGCTGTGCAAAAGACGTCAAAGATTTCATTTACATGGCATTCTAGCAAAAGCAAAACCCATCAAGTGACGGAAGGCAGATCAGCGGTTTCCTGGGAGAGGGAGAAGGGAATTGGCTGCAAAGAAGCATGAGGGAATTTTCTGGGGTGATGAAAATGTTCTGTCTTGATTGCCCTGGTGGTAGTTACACGGGTGTATACATTTGTCAAAACTCATCAGATCATACACTTAAAAGTGTTCATTACATTGTATGCAAATTACACCTCAATGAATTCAATTAAAAAATACTGATGTATGTTCCAGCCCCATAGATATTATTTAATTGGTCTGAGATGTATCCTGGGCATCAGAATTTTTTTTAATTCCCCCAAAGATCTCAACATATGGCCAAAGTTGAGAACCACTACTCTAGGGGCTGAACAGCAAACCAGGTGGCCTGGCGTCCTGGGACACCAACAAAGGGCTGCTGACTTCTCTGGTGTGAGCACAAGCCAATACTGGAAGTCACCGACTACCACTCCCCATGTCACAGCCCACAGTACCGGAGGCTTCCTTTGGTTTACTGCCAGTTTACATGACACTACCCACAGCGCCAGGTCAAGCTGTGGCATGGTTGTCATCATACAAGCACATCTGCACTCCTGACACCAGGATCCAGGGCAGAGAGTGCATTGAAAGACCCCTTATCTTGTCCAACAAGGCACCCAGACAAGAGTCCCTCTAGCATGTGGCTGGGGACATGCATGCCAGCGTTAGCACTGGGGCCCAGACACAGTTCTAAATACACAGGATGGCCAGAGGGCCTTGGGGTTGGGAGGGGGCTCCCAAGTTGGGTACACGGTGGCTCTCTCCACTGTGACCCAGTAGCAGACAAAGGAAGAGTGCCCACCAGAAGAGAACAGCTGGGGTCAATATTTGGGTCAACAGTCAGAGACCAAGTGGGAATCTCACAGCTAAAGTCCCGGGAGTCACTTTTCCATGCCTCACTTTGCCATCTCTGAAGTGAATATAAATGACTGTTTAGGTCTTGAATATTCATTTATCAAGGACGGTCAGTGGCCTCTCCAAGAGGGAAGACCCTGTTCTCCTGGTGCTGATGAAGTAGAGACCTTCTCAGAGCACAGCCGTGAAACTCAGTAAAAATCCTTTTTCTCCTTGCTCTTGCCAGCATTATAAGTTACCAGCCTGTTGGCACCACCAGAGCGGCTTCTCCACCCACCCTCCACCAGTCAAGGTGGCAGGAGGCCATGTGACACGGTTCAGCTCAATGTTGCACCCCATACTCTCAAAGCAAGACATCTGCTACCCCGGATGCCTGATTTAGAAGTGGCTTTCTGACTCCTGCTAAATAAAGTCACCAACTTGGTGACACTAGATGCTGAGCCTCAATAACCAGATATGCAGTGAGCATAGTAAAGATACAAAAAGGAATACAGTAGGGTGTCTGCCCTCAAGGAGCCCCTAGTCTGTAAGTGAACTGTGAGAAATAGACACATCTCATGATGTCCAGTAGATGGAGATCAACTTAACACTGGGGAGACAGAATACAGACTGTGAGCTGCCCAGGGCAGAGCGTGTACCTCTGTAGTTGAGAGCCTCAATCTCCACAGGGGCTTCCCTATCTCTCGTAGGATGAGATTCTTGAGCATGGAATCTGCCGTACTCCATGGACCCCCCCCCAGACATGCTACCCCTCCCCTCCAGATATGCTACCTTAGGCCACCCTAAGCCACTCCCAGGCACCTGACCATGACGCTCCCTTCCCTCCATGACTTCACATATGCTCCTACCTCTCCACGGAACACAAATACATTTCTTCTTCCCTCTTCTGTGTCACTCTGAGACACAGCATAGGGGGACCCTCCTTTGTAAAGTCTTCCCCAGTCCTCCTCGCACAGATGCAGCAGAATCGGGCTTCTCTACTCTCTGTCTCATAACCCGCGTACCTTCTTCTACTAGGGCAAGGGAGCTTGGGCCTCTTTACAGGTTGCCCCCACCCCCAGCTGGCCAACTCCCTGGTAGCAATAACTATTAATCTGCTTGCTTACTTTTCAACAAATACTTAGTGAGGACCTGCTCTGTGCCATGCACTGTTCTAAGGTCTCAAGACAGAGGCTGGCAAAGTCCTTATTTCTCTGGAGCTTCTATTTAGTGGAGGATGGGGAGATAGCAGACTTCCTAAAATAAATTGAATTTTTAAAAGCATGAGAGGGATGAGTACTCCACATAATAATATTTTCAAATAAGGTAACCTCATAGAGGGTGGCTTTATGGCTACTTTAGAGTGGATGATTACAGAAGGCCCTCAGAGCAGGTGACATCTTAACAAAGATATGAATGACAGAGTTACCCACCCATTAAGAAAACTGGGAGAAGAGCTGTCCAAGTACAGAGAACAGCTAGAGAAAAGGCCCTGCTATGGACAGAATTGTGTCCCCCAAAATTCATATGTTGAAGCCCAACCCCTAGTGTTACTATATTTGAAGTAAGGAAGTAATTAGGTAATTATGCTTAATTAAGCTTAAATGAGGTCATAGGGTAGAGTCCTAATTTGATAAAGTTATTGTCCTTATATGAGAAGATGCCAAAGAGGAGAGAGTTCCCTCTCTCTCTCTCCCTCACCCCTACCACGTGAGGGCACAGTGAGAAGGCAGCTATCTGTAAGCTACAAAGACAGTCCTCACCAGAAACTAAATTGGTCCGTATGTTGATCTTGGACTTCTCGGCCTTCAGAATTGTGAGAAATAAATGTCTTCTTTAAGACATGCAGTCTCTGGTATTTTGTCACAGTGGCCATAGCTGAGTATTACAGGCCCTAAAATGAAAGAAACTCAACCAATAGGAGAGTAGCAGACGATGACGTCAGAAGACACACAAAGGTTAGGTGACTTCACAAGTCACACACTGGGAAGTGGCAGAGCCAAGATTCCACTCATGGTGTGACTGACCCTGCCCTCTTCCTTCTGCAATGGGGGGACTGAGGTGTGGGTTAGGGCTCAGGTGAGAGCTTCAGGCTGCCAGGCTTAGGATAAGTCTGAGCTGGGCTCAGCTCATGGAAGTTTGGGGGTGATGAGGCTAGAGCAACTCCTTGGGAGCTAAAAAGTCCTTGCTTACCTGGGACTTCCATGAGATCATCAGCACATCACACCTGGTTAGCCAAGGCCCCCATCACTTGGGTAGTGTCCTCCAGTAGGACAGGGCATCGTGAGGAAGGTCTGGACCTGGACTCTTGGGTCGGACAGGACCTGGAAGGCTCAAGCAGGTGGGCAAAATGTGGGTAGAGTAGGGCTTCTGGGGGTGGGAGCACTCAGAAACTATCCAGAGATGCACACAGCCTATCAGACCCGCATCGTCAGAGAAATCTTCCAGTGAGGGCCCAGTCCCAGCCACATGAATGGGAGTGAACAAGAGCCAGGCCGGACTCCTGTCTGAGGGGGCCAGTGGTTCCTGGAATACTTAAGAATGAGACCCAAAGAGCAAGCCAGAACCAGGATACAAAGTGAGGATCAGGTTCCCAGGCAAGATAGAAGCTCTTCTGTTAGAGCCACTCCGCTCTTCCTGGCTATTTACTGTCGACAGCATAGTGTCAGAGCTGGAGATAAGGCTGGTTCCAAGTGACCCAGGTATAGGAAGAAGGGACCTATGGGGAAAAGGGCCTGGCAAGACATGCCATGTGAGTTAAACAGTGCTACCCTAGTCCCTATTCTCACACGGCCCCCTCTGCATCACTGAGAGGCCACTTAGAAACACAAACTCTCAGACCCCACACCCAAGAACTGCTAAACCAAAATCTGCACTCTAATAAAACCCCTGAGTGATTCAATTAAAATCTGAGCAGTGCGTCTTTTTGGTTACTACTAAGTGTTGATACCTGGAACATAGTAGGTGCCCAATTAGAAAACTATTGAATAAATAGGGGATACAAGTAAAACTTTTCCTTTTAGAGAAGTCATTAACCCAATATCCTCAACTAGCCAAACCTAAGCGGCATGTCAGCCTCTGAGTTTTAAATGTTGTTTACTCTCTGGGTGAATAGTGGGTGGTTTTATTCCCCTCATCTTTTGTTATCAGATAGAAATGTGTATATAAGGTAAAATTCAAGTTTTTTTAAAAACCTTTTATTCCAAGGATCATTATAATCAAGGAGACAGGAAATATCGAGATAAGATGTAGTCGAAGGATGAATTAATAAGAAGCTGCAACATTAAGGCATAAAGCACCCGCATTTCCTCAGCAAGGAGAGATTGTGGAAACTGTAACCCCCTCTCCCACCTCCCAGAATGACAGGAGGCGAGCCTGGGGTAGTCCTCCCTGCCCTGAAGGTTTGGTGCTCACCCTGCCACCACCAAACCCATCGCTTGTGACCCTGAGCAAACTCCCTTCCTATTTCCCCCCAAGGATTAGCCGATCCAAGGGCTTTGATAAGCATTGTCTGATTTCAGTCACTTACATTCATTGCTCAATAAATACAAGGGCAAGAATCAGCCTGAGATCTGGGTAGTGGAGAAAAGTATTCCTTTTACTTATTTAGAAATAAAAGGAACACTGGGTGCGGTGGCTCACACCTGTAATCCCAGCACTTTGGAAGGCTGAGGCGGGTGGATCACCCAAGGTCGAGAGTTCAAGACCAGCCTGACAAAGCCCGTTTCTACTGAAAATACAAAAAATTAGCTGGGCGTGGTAGCACATGCCTGTAATCCCAGCTACTCAAGAGGCTAAGGCAGGAGAATCACTTGAACCCAGGAGGCGGAGGTTGCGGCGAGCCAAGATCATGCCATTGCATTCCAGCCTGGGCAACAAGAGTGAAACTCCATCTCCAAAAAAGAAATAAAAGGGACGAGCAGAGGAGTCACTGGCCACAGGCTCCAAGAAGGAGACGGGAGGGAGCTGGGATGAGTGGGCAGGACTTTCAGCTACCAGGGCCCTAAAGCCAAACAAGGGCAGCCCAGGAAAGAGTTGAAGAAGATGGTGTCAAGAGTTGGCAGAGCACAGGTCAGGGTCCCCCACAGCTGACGGCTGTTGATGAAAAGACTTGAACTCTGTAAAATATTTGAAGAGATTTATTCGGAGCCAAATATGAGTGCCCATGGCCTGTGATGCAGCCCTCAGGAGGTCCTGAGAATATGTGCCTAAAGTGGTCAGGGCGAGCTTGGTTTTATACATTTTAGACAGGCATGAGACATCAATCAAATACACTTTAAGAAATAATATTGGTTCTGTCCAGAAAGGTAGAACAACTCAAAGCAGGGTCTTCCAAGCTATAGGTGAGTTTTAACGTTTTCTGGTTGACAATTGGTTGAGTTTGTCTAAAGACCTGGTGTTCATAGAAAGGGAATGTTCAGATTAAGTGAAAAGATTGTGGAGACCAAAGTTCTTTTGAAGTCTTATAGTGGCTGCCCTTAAAGACAGTAAATGACAAATGTTTCCTATTCAGATCTTAGTCAATATCTTTAGGATTGGGAGGGGCTGGAGAAAAAAAGAGAGAGAGAGAGAGAGAGAGATATCTAGCTATGTTAGTAGAGATTCTTTACAGATGCAAAATTTTCTCTCACAAAGGACAGCTTTGCAGGGCCATTTCAAAATATGGCAAAGAAACATGTTTTGGGGTAAAATATTTTTATTTTCTTTCTTGTCTCATAACGTTATGCCAGAGTCAAGTTGGAAAATCACAATATATAGGGCTAAATAAAATCCATCTGATAAGAATTTATGATTTCTAGGGCACAACTCCCCAGACCCCTTAGATAAGACTTAGAGCAAGATTTGAAAAATCCGAGTTTAGTCCTCACAGCAAAATGGAACAAGCCACTTGCTCTTTCCCATCTGTTCAAAGTCAGAGTAGAGCTGTGGGATAGTGGCATCAGGGATCGGATACCTGGGCACAAACCCCACGTTTGGCGTCTGAAAGCTGTGTGAATTTAGAAAAGCCACTTAACTTCTCTGTTGTCCAGTTGCCTCATCTGTGAAATGGAGATAAAGTAATGTTACCTGATAGGATTATCATGAGGATGAATAAGTCAATAGATGCAAAGCACTCAGGTTAGTGCCCGTCATAAAGGCAGCACTCAATAACCATCAGCTCTTCTTACCTATGACATGCTGATAAAGGTATTTTTTCACATACCTAGCAGAGCAGTTTTTAAAATATTTTTAAATAATAATGCCATCATGTATTTTGTTTTCTAAAATATTTTCATATCATGATCTCATTTGAATTTTCCAGCAAATATATGAAATAGATATAGCAGGTAACCCCAGAGAACATATTGAAACTTTAGACGCAAAAGTGCTTTGGAATTGTAGTAGACTTATTGAGTCACTTTTTATTTATTTATTTATTTTGTTTTTGAGACAGGATCTTACTCTTGGAATAAGTACAAGAGGAAGAGTCCAGCCGTGCTGGAGTGCAGTCATGCAATCATAGCTCACTGTAACCTCCAACTCCTGAGCTCAAGTGATCCTCCCACCTCAGCCTCCCTAGAAGCTGGGACTACAGGCATACACCACCACACTCAGCTAGTTTTTGTTTTTATTTTTAGTAGATATAGGGTCTCTCCATGTTGCCCAAGCTGGTCTCAATCCTGGCCTTGCTGAGCCACTTCTAAGGAAAGCGGGCTCAGACCTTCTTGTGGCAGCCTTAGTCAATGAGTTTCCTACCAGCTCACTCTCCCACTCCTGCCACCAATAATTAGATCAGAGGTGGACACCTGACCCAGTGACAGCCAAACCATGGACTGCACAACAGTCTATACAGCAGTCTGGAGAAAAAAAAATCTGTTTAATAGTCATGCTAGGTTTATCAAAATCTCAAGTCTTAGAAATTTGAATTAAAAAATAAAGGCTCTGGGAACATAAATCAGCACAGTGACTTTGGAAGCAATATAGCAGTGCCTATTCAAATTTTAAAATGTACATAATCTCTGATTCAACAATATTATTCTTGATATTTACCCTAAAGAAATATGTATCACAAAAAGACACATCCAAGGATGTTTTGCACCATTGCTTATTGACAAAGCTTTGGAATTTGGAAACAACCTAAATACCCACTGGAAATGACCAAATAAAATGTGACATATCATTCAATAGAATGCAGAAAGATCACTTAAACCCAGGATTTCAAGACCAGCCTGGGCAACATAGTGAGACTCTGTCTCTATAAAAAACAATAATAAATAAATACTGTCTTTTTAAAATTTCCAAAATGAGAATAGTAACTCATGGTAGCCAAATATTTTGTGACAAGACATAAAAAGCACTAACTATAAAATAAAAATTAATAATTGGACATAAAAGCTCGTGTTTACCCAAAGATTTTTTTAAAAGGTAAACCACACACTGGAAGAACTTATTTTATAAAAACATATATTAAACTAAGGATTTTTTTTTCTTGAGATGGAGTCTCGCTCTGTTGCCCAGGCTGGAGTGCAGTGGCACCATATCGGTTCACTGCAACCTCCACTTCCTGGGTCCAGGCGATTCTCCTGCCTCAGCCTCCTGAGTAGCTGAGACTATAGGCACATGCCACCACACTCGGCTAATTTTTGTATTTTTAGTAGGGACGGGTTTTGCCATATTGACCAGGCTGGTTGCAAACTCCTGATCTCAGGTGATCCACCTGCCTCGGCCGCCCAAAGTGCTGGGATTATAGCCGTGAGCCACTGTACCCAGCCTGAAGTAAGGATTTATATCAAGAATTCCTAAAAATAATTAGGGGTAAAGAGTGGGTAAAAGGACATGCAATTGAGCATGCACTTCACACACACACACACAAAGTTCATATGGGTAATGTGCAGATGAACATGTGCTCTCTATCATTAGTGTCTGGCTTACTTTGTGTAAGTCAGAACCAAGTTGCCAGAAACCAAGGCAAAGAATGTAGGAAGTAGGGCTAATGGGAAGGAAAGAATCTGACTTTGGACGTTTAATGTATAAAGTGCCTGTAAAATACATAGGGGAAGATATACAACAGGCAATCAGATGTGTGGATCCAGAGGCCAGGAAAGAGGTTTGGGTTTAAAAAGAGATAGGACCGGGAAAGGTATGGGAGAGGATGAGCTCACCTGAGAACACTGCCTTCAGTGAGAAGGAAGGAAAGCTTTTTTTTTTTTTTTTTTTTTTTTTTTTTTGATGGAAGTTTGCTCTTGTTGTTCAGGCTGGAGTGCAATGGTGTGATCTTGGCTCACTGCAACCTCCACCTCCTAGGTTCAAGCAATTCTCCTCTCAGCCTCCTGAGTAGCTGGGATTACAGGCACATGCCACCACACCAAGCTAATTTTTGTATTTTTAGCAGAGGGTTCTGCCATGTCGGTCAGGCTGGGCTTGAACTCCTGACCTCAAGTGATCCACCCACCTCGGCCTTCCAAAATGCTGGGATTACAGGTGTGAGCCACCACACCCAGCCAAGAAACCTACATTTTTAAAAAGGACAGCAGGGAGGGCCGGGCGCGGTGGCTCAAGCCTGTAATCCCAGCACTGTGGGAGGCCGAGGTGGGTGGATCACGAGGTCAAGAGATCGAGACCATCCTGGTCAACATGGTGAAACCCCGTCTCTACTAAAACTACAAAAAATTAGCTGGGCATGGTGGCGTGTGCCTGTAATCCCAGCTACTCAGGAGGCTGGGGCAGGAGAATTGCCTGAACCCGGGAGGCGGAGGTTGCGGTGAGCCGAGATCGCGCCATTGCACTCCAGCCTGGGTAACAAGAGCGAAACTCCGTCTCAAAAAAAAAAAAAAAAAAAAAAAAGGACAGCAGGGAAGAGGCCTCAATAAGAGAGACTTTGAATTTTGGATGGTCAGAGGTTTACCCTAGGTATGCCAACATTTAGTCAAAACAATCAGACAGTTGGGTAACAGAACCCTTGGGGTCTAAGCCTTTCAGGAGAACACTGAACTAGAAGTTCCTCTTTGGTTTCTATAAAGCCAGAAGATACAGAAGTTCCAAGTTTTCTGCTCCTGAAGATTTTGTGAACATGAATCAGGTCTCATGAAGCTTCTTGGAGAAGGATCGATATGCAATGAATACAGGTGATCCCAAGAGGCACAAGCCCAGAGGACTCCAGCTGTCTAAATTTGAGCAAGATGCAGGAGACTACTTAAACACAACAGTGTTTCCCCTTCAATTCAGGATCAATATTACTCACTTTTGCCCCATGGGCCAAATTTCTAAGTATTTTTATTAAAAAGGAAGAAAACTCAGCCTTCAGAGTTGCAATTCACCTAAGCATAAGACATGAAGCTTCAGAACCACGAATAGGAAATTACCACCTTACCTATATTTAGCCTTGACCACTGGGGTCTTGACAGAAAGCAGGAAGTAGAGCTGATGTGAAGGGAAGGTGAAAAGTCTGATTAGACATTTGGAGTCTAAGGTGCCTGTAGGAAACACAGGTGGTAGATGTACAACAGGGTCCAGAGTTAAGAAAAGAGGTCTGTATTAAACAAAAGACATACGATAGTAAAAGATAGAGGAAAGGATGCCCAGAAATAATCAACAATTAATGGCCTCTAGAGTGTTACATGATTCAAAGTACATTCCACAATCTATTATTTTATCTTCTGAATCGGGGAGAACCCTGGTTAAAGTTTTTAGGAAGGGACAAGCAGGCTATTTTTCAAAAGAATGACAGGGCATCTCTTCTGAACAGCTTAATTAAGAAGGTCAGGAAAAGGGAATGGGAAGGACGATGAACATGAAACCCTCATCGGTCTGGATCTAGGTCCCTGATGATATTGAAAACTTCCCCCTGTGCACATATCACCAACAATGGATCCGTCAGAATTCCCAGCAACTGAAATGAGGCAGAACAGATGTGTGCCCTGGGTTTCCAAAAAGGAAAAAATAATAATAACCCATGCATTACAGATTTGGAGTATGCTTTCAAGGAATAAATGTGTGGAGATTATTAAAAGATGTACATGGCAAATAGCTGGCCAGACAGACGCTGACATGGATGTACCATAAACCTATGTATTTATTTGCAAAACACAATGTAATAGAAATGGACATCATACTTTGCATTTATATAGCAAGGATTTCTCCAAGGACCTCAAAGGATTCTACAGCCATTACTTGATTCATCCTTGTTACATGCTTGTAAAATGAAGAAGAGGCAAGGATTACTCATCCCATTTTATTAAACAGGAAGCTGAAGCCCCGAGAGGATCCATAGGTTGGCCAAGGGCATATTGTAAGTCATTTATTTGCTCAAAATCATGTAGGGGCTGAAATTAGTCCCAAATTGTCCTTATACCTGCTGATTTGTAGCTGCAGACATCTGAAAAGGAAATGATTCTGTTTCTCAAGCTTGTATTTATGATTTAGACCATCAAATGGACAGTGTTAAGGGAAGAGTATAAACTGGGGAAGGGAAGAGGTTAGCAAGCATTTGGCATTTCACTGTGCTTTCGGTGGGCGAATGCTGCTGCGTTCTTACAGACAGACACAGCACTCCCCAACCACAATGGCGTTCCTTTCATTGTTGCACTGAAACCAAGAGACATGGCTCCATGTTCATACTTGCCATTTAATGACTGCCCACAATGCATGTATTTTTTGTTTTTGTCTTTTCCACAATGCACATTTTTAACGTGCACTTTATATTCATCATGTCATTTATCTTACAACTACCATATGAGCTAGATATTTCCTTGCAAATGTAAGAGACAGGCTTAAAGAGATTAGATGGCTTGTCCATAGTCATATAACAAGCAAGTTTAGGCTTGGGATTTGAGTGCATTTTTGCTGATTTGAATAGGTGTACACTTCTGTCATGTTTTACCAATAGAACTTCATGCCCACACTCAACAGGGGTCCTACAGTCAGGCATAGCCTAGAGATCTATGAGAAGTCTGGGGCTAGCCTGGGTGCCTACCTCATACACATGTTCTGAATGACAGCCCAGGGCAAATGCAGACATTATTCCATTCTCCCCAGACAAACCCATGGGATATGGACCCACCTCTGCCACTCTGATTGCCAAGATAATTTGGGTCTTCCTGGTCCCAGACCCACACCTTGCATCTGACACAGGCCCAAGCTAGTGGCAGTGCCAGCTGAGCTTCATGAACAGAGGATGGAAGGGAAGAAGGACAACTTGGAAGCTACTCCAGGGCACTCTTCTCCCACTTGCTCCGACCACTACTAGTTAGCACCTGAGTTGCAACCATCACTGGGCAATAGTGCAGGGTCTGTCTTCTGGGGGGCTCCCATTCTTCACAGAGTAGAAAACTGAGGCTCATACATGCTCAAACTTATCAAGGAAATCAGAAAGTGAAAAAGCCTCAGGGACTATTTTCCCCAATGTTTTCTCTAATTTTGATTTTAACCATTAGAATGTGCTATAGCAAGTGATAGAGAAAGCCATCCTCTGAAAATGCAGGATGGAAAAGAACAATTCTGAGATGTGAGTATTATTATCCCCATTCTCCAGATAAGGAAAGTGATGCTCAGGATGTAAATGGCACGTACTAAAGCCAGGATCTGAACGTGGATCTGTGGAAGTCATGCCCTTCCATTAAGCCTCACTGACCTCCAAAGAGTTTGATGGGGTATCATTCTCCTGATGATACCATCCCAGTGGTGTCAGAGGAGGCTTCTAGCACAGCCTCAGAGCAGCAATATGAGTTACAGATGCAGAGAAGGCCAAGTATGGGTGAGGTGCCCTCTTTGTGGGGCTCTGCAGTTACTGGGGCTGAGACCGGGATGCAGCCTCTGCAGCGCTCTGACTCTCAGCATTTGCTCTCCAGCCAGTGCTGTCCACAAACGCAAGTCACATATGGATATAGTTTGGTTATTTGCTGACTCAAATCTCATGTTGAAATGTAATCTCCGGTGTTGGAGGTGGGGCCTGGTGGGAGGGGATTGGATCATGAGGGTGGATTTCTCATGAATCACGTAGTACCATTCCCTGATGCTGTTTTTGTGACAGTGAGTTCTCACAAGATCTGGTTGTTTAAAAGTACGTGGCACCTCCCCTCCTCTCTTGCTCCTGCTTCCTCCATGTGACATGCCTGCTAGCTCTTCACCCTCTACCATGATTGTAAGCTTTCTGAGGCCTCCCCAGAAGCAGGTGCTGCTATATTTCCTGTACAGCCTGCAGAACAATTGGCAATTAAACCTCTTTTCCTTACAAATTACTCAGTCTCCAGTATTTCTCTCTAGCAATGGAAGAATGGACTAACACACAAAACAGTGTTAAATTTCATGGGAGCCACAGATGTAAGCCACATACAATCTTAAAACATCTGGTACTTACCTAAAATGAGTAAAAAGAAACAGATGACATTAATTATAATAATATATTTTATGGAAACCAATAGAGCCAATAGATTGCCATTTCAACATGTCATCAATATGAAAAATATTTATGAGACCCTTTACATTTTTTTTTAATTTAGGTCGTTGAAATGCATCACCATTTAGATAAGCCACATTGCAAGTGCTCAATAGCCGCAGGTGGCCAGTGGCTTTCATATTGGATAGGGCTGGTCTAGAAGGATAGGATGGCTCAGAAAGCTTGGACTGTGGATTGTGGATCTTGGCTCTGATCAGCTGCCAGGGTGACTTAGCAAAGGGCTTGAGAGGTTGGACGCTATTCCTTTTCCATCTCATGCCAGTTACTAGATTCTGTTGTCTCAATTTCTTCATCTATAAAACAGAGATAATAACAATACCTACCTCTTAGGCTTTTGTGAGGGTGAAATGAAGAAGTGCTTGGAACAGAAATGGGCACAAAGTAAGCAATCTAAAGGCATTCACTAATGTTATTCTTATTTCCCCTGGGACCCTGTTTTCTTTTCTGTAAAATCAGGCTGTTGAAAACAGATAATCGTTGAGATCCCTTCTTGCTCTTATTCAATGAAAACCCTGGATGGGAATCCAATTCCAGTGCTGTCTTAGGTCTCAGATCTAGCTTGTTTTATGGTAGAGGCTTGCAAGGTGCTGCCTTAAAGTTGGGTAAGCAGAAGGACTCGCCTCATTTGTTCCCAGTGTTAGAAGCTTGTTCCCTCTGTCCTGGGTTCACCCCTGACTTGTTCCCTGGACAGCCTCCACATTCTCACAGCTGTCCTCCACAGACACAAACTTGCCAGTTATAAACCCTCATGTATTTGAATCTCTAAGCTAGAAGAAATCCCAAGCTGCTGGCTGTGCAGCTTGGGAGAAAACTCATCCATTTCCAAGTTCCTTCAGCACCAGCTAATAGAAGAGAATCTTCCCTGGAATTATGACCTTGCAACTTTGCACACCAGCTGTTCTTGGGGCTGAGAGAGGAATGGGAAGCTGAGTGGTCAAAAGGGCAAACACTTGAAAAGTTGTGAATGAAGATGCCAAAGCCTCAGCAGTAGCCATTCCAGGGGAAGCAGCTCAGGAAAGTTCAGCTGTCTGGCTTCTTTCCCCTAGAGACCAAACTGAAGAACTGCAGAAATTCAAGGTAGAGACTAAGCAGGGAATCAGACACCTTATGCCCAAGGAGGCTGGCAGAGAAGAGTGCATCTCCAACTCATCTCCAGGGATGTGTCCAATCTGCTCAGAAGCTGGAGTCTGCTACCTCTTGGAGGGCAGGGATCTGCAGACTAATGTGTCTTCATGCCAGGAATTCTTTTTTTTTTTTTTTGTAATGGAGTCTTACACTGTCACCCAGGCTAGAGTGCAATGGCGTGGTCTCAGCTGGCTCACTACCACCTCCATCTCCCAAGTTCAAGCAATTCTCCTGCCTCAGCCTCAAAAGTAGCTGGGACTACAGGCACATGCCACCACACCTGGCTAATTTTTTCTGTATTTTTAGTAGATACAAGGTTTCACTATGCTGGCCAGGTTGCTCTCTAACTCCTAACCTCATGATCTACCCACCTCAACCTCCCAAAGTGCTGGGATTATAGGTGTTAACCACCGCGCCCGCCCATGCCAGGAATTCTTCCTCCCCATTTTACCAAACAGAAGGATGGCAGAGCTGCTATTCTCTAAAGAGAAGAACAAAGCCATGGCCCCTCCTGCCAAGCAGCGATTTCCTCCCAGGTGTTCATGTAGATTTCCTCATAGCTACATTCCCCCATATCAGCAAGCCCTTAACCAAGAGCTCACCCTGAAAAAAGAGATGCCAAAGAACTGGAAGTCACAGACCTGCCCATGAGAAAGGACTCCAGACCACTCACTGGGCAACAGTGAAACAAAACCCCATCTTGGTCGCGACGGAGGGAGGAATGAAACACAGAAGCTCTTATACTCAGCCATCACTGGCTATTAGAAGCACCAGACCCTGACTCTTCTTCCTTCTCTAGGCTGAACTAAGAAGCTGTTTTCCATCTCCCAGACACAGTGACTGAATCTGAAATATTTCAGTATTCTGGCCTGGCAGAGTGCCTGTTATGGACTGAATGTTTGTGCCCCTGTGAAGTTCATATGTGGAAACCCTACTCACCCCCTCGATGTGACGCTTTTAGAGTAGGAGCCTTTGGGAGGTGATTAGGATTAGAAGAGTTGATGAGTTTGGTGCCCTCAAAGTCACAAGAGAACTTGCCTGAACTCCCTGCTCTCTCCTGGGGAGGATACAATAAAAGAAGCCAGAAGCTGGCAATCTGTCCAGAAGAGGGCCCTCACCAGAACCCTGCCCTGCTGGCTCCTTGATCTCAGACTTCCATCCTCCAGAACTATGAAAGATTTTTGTCTGTTCTTCATAAGCCACCAAGTTGATGCTGTTCTGTTACAGCAGCCTGAATGGACTAAGGCAGTGACCCTCCACTGCTGAGGGCCGCCTTCTCCCTTTGTGACCTGCTAAGAGCTCTGTGGTGGCCGAGCTGCACCCATAAACAACTCCTGGCCGGGCGCTGTGGCTCACGCCTGTAATCTCAGCATTTTGGGAGGCCGAGGCAGGTGGATCACAAAGTCCAGAGATCGAGGCCATCCTGGCCAACATGGTGAAACCCTGTCTCTACTAAAATTACAAAAGTTAACCGGGCGTGGTGGCAGGTGCCTGTAGTCCTAGCTACTTGGGAGGCTGAGGCAGGAGAATCGCTTGAACCTGGGAGGTAAAGGTTGCAGTGAGCCAAGATATCACGCCACTGCACTCCAGCCTGGAGACAGAGCAAGACTCTGTCAAAAAAAAAAAAAAAAAAAAAAACCTCCCGAATGTCACTATTTTCATCAAAGGGGCTGGTGGTGCACTAACCACGAGAAGGTGCCACCATGGGTGCCCCAGCAGCACCACCATCCCATTCCCATCAGCTTCACCACACCCTCAGCCCACATCGAGCCAGGGTGACAGGATGCTGAGATGTGAGATGTCTTCCTCATGCAGCAGCAAAACAACATCACCCCGACCCAGGCAAGTCCCAGAGGCAGTTTTCTGTCTGCCCCATGAAGGGAAAGGAAGGCCCTACAGGTCCTGGACCACGGAGAACTGGAATGTGGAGAAGCAGAGAGAGCTGGATGTTTCTGCATGGGAAGAGCAACAGTTTTTCACTCTGAAGTCACCTGTGGTCCCCGGTCTCAGAGCCTCTCCAGGCCTGTTCCTTCTGCTCATTAGGTAAATGTACCAACACAAGGAAAGAAATCAAGGTCTATTTAGCTTTCCCCACCGGCCCTGTCAATCGTTCCGAGGAAGACAGTTCCTGCCACGCAGCTCAGGAAATGGGCCCCAAAGGGCCAAGAAACAGTTCCATCCTGTAAATGTATTTACACAGCACGGTGCTTGTTCTTCACATTTCACTGCCAGCCCACCTCTCCTGAGTGCCCAGAGAAGTTTTATCACCTGGGAGGGCATGCTCTGCTGCTCCACCAAGGCCCTCCTTGATCATCAGAAGAGACAGATTGTGCAGAGACACAGCCTCCCCTGGTGAGGCGAGGCAAAGCAAGGCAGCTCCAGGGCTGACAGAAGGTTCTCCAGGCAGCAGGAGCAGGCTGGGGCTGGGCCACCCACAGAACATTACTGAACACCCACTGTGCTCCCTGGCTGGGGCTGCCTCCTCTGGCTGCCCCGTAGAGCTGCTCTTCTCAAGATCAAGGGAGAGACGCAGGCTCTGGTTACAGCATCTTTGAAAAGGGCACCACTTGGAAAATTGGGGTACAGGGAAAAGTACGGAGGATCAAGATCACAATCGGACAGGCAAGACTACATAAAAAGAAGCAGCTATTCCAGAGTTTCAGAGCTGCAAGGGGAGTTCAAAGACTAGCCAGTCCTCCTGCCTATTGTACAGAGAAGAAAATTGAGTTTCAGAGAAAATAAGTAAGAGTATATTCCATCGTAGTTAGGACTGAGGAGGGCTTTGGACCAGTCTGAACTTGGTTGTAACCCCAGCTCTACAACCTGCTTGCTCTATAACCTTGAACTTGATCTCCCTGAGTCTTTATTTTGTCATTTGTAAAATATATATCAGAAAACTTCCCTCATATGCTTTGTGAGGTTCATATGAGATAAGGAAGTAAATAATGCACTTAGCATAGGAACTGAACAATCGGTGATAAATGTTATCATTATTATTACATAATTTAGTCAAAGTCATCCAGAGAACTCATATCTGACGCAGAATTCAGATTCAGTTCTTTCAACTCCCAGAGCAGTGGTCACTGTCCAATGATCTAAAGGACCTTCAAAGTGAAGTCACTTTCTATATCATTTAGGAATTTCATTCATCTACCAATAACAGTGGCTTAGAGAAATTAGGGTTGTATTCTCTCATCAACTTAAATAATGGAAATAACACCTAAAAGAAAAGATGTTTATCTGGGAATAGGCATTGCGATGGAAATACATACCCATAGTAAACTATGTGTATATTCAGGGAGGTAAAGGAGGACAAAGGTTTTTAAAGGAGAAAATGAGGAGAATTGCATAACTGTTTTGAAATAATTATCCTTGGCTAGAAAAATCAATGACAAGGATGATGCCAGTCCAAGGTTGGACAGGCAGTTGCTGGGCAGATGTGCTTGCAGAAGCATTTGTGTGTGTGTGTAAGGTTGCAATGCCCTTTGTGGAAGGTTGTGGTTTTGACAGTCTCCTGTGATCGTTTTTGTTATCAGGTATATAAGCATGAGGACCCTCTCTACATGGCCTTTTCTGGCTCTATTGTTAGATTTTTCTTGATATTAGTGACTCCATTTGCATCTTAACAATTTTCACACTCGTACATGACGTAAAACCAGAGGTAAATAGAAGAGGATTGGTAAGGAAGCACTGTGAACCCAGACTTCTCTATTTTTCTGCCATCCTGAGCTCTTTGTTTTTATCCTCAAGGTCACAAGATAGTTGCTGTGGCTCCAGCCACCAGGAGGAAATGGAGTGGAAAGGGGCAACGGGGCATTCCTTCGAGTATAGTTAGCCCCCTTTAAAAAGACTTACTGGAAGCCCCATTCTGTGGCTTTTGCTTCTAGTTGGAAGTCCCTGGATGCAAAGGAAGTTGGACAATCCCTGAGAAAGCCAGGGTTTTGTTTACAAAGAATGGGAGAGTGAATACTGTAACGGGAATGAACAACCTTAGCCTTTCAGCCACATTCTCTGAGATAATGGGGTGTCACCCTTCACATCCGCTTCCCACCCAGGACCTCCGGAGTCTCTGAGTGTTCTTCATTTATGCCTGTGGCTGCCCAGGGTCCCAGCCTGGTCCGGGATCAGTGTCTTACTGCCCCACAGCACCTGGCCCGTGATTTGTTGCCACTCACTGACAAGGACTTTGTGGAAGGCAAAAGTGCACGAAGGAGGAGCTGCTGGGGGAAAGCCCTACCTTGCCCACAGCTTCCCTTGGTGCCTGAGTGTAGAGCTTGAGTTCTTTTTTCTTCTCTGGGATTAGAGCCAATCTGAATAATGCAGAGCAAACACCTTGTAAGTCATTTTGAAAGGAAAATTTTTCCTCTCCTGCCCCAAACTCTCCAAAGGCACTCTGTTTCTCTCATAATAAGAGCCAGAGTTCTTGTGGTGACCTGCCAGGCCCTAGAGAATCTCCCCAGGGCACCTCTTTAGTTTCCCCCCTTTACTCCTCTCCTGCCCCTATGGCCTCCTTGCTGTTTCTCAGACATGCCAGGTACACTCCATGCTCCCAGGGCCTTAGCACTTGGTATTCTCTTGCCTGGAATGCTCTGCCCCTTGGCGTCCAAATGGTTCCTCCTTCACCTCCTGCAAGGTTTTGCTGAAATGTCACCTTCTTTTTTTTTGAGATGGAGCCTTGCTCTGTAGCCCAGGCCAGTGTGAACTCACTGTAACCTCCGCCTCCCAGGTTCAACTGATTCTCCCGCTTCAGCCTCCCAAATAGCTGGAATTACAGGTACGTGCTATGCTCAGCTAATTTTTGTGTTTTTGTAGAGACGGAGTTGTACCATATTGGCTAGGCTGGTCTTGAAATCTTGACCTCAGGTGATCCGCCTGCCTTGGCCTCCCAAAGTGCTGGGATTACAGGCAAGAGCCACCACACACAGCCAAATGTCACCTTTTCAATGAGGTAGCACTGACCACTCTTTAAAACCGTAACTCCCTTGGCACTCCCAAGCCCTCCTCTCACTTCCCATAGCACTCATCACCTCCTAACTTTCCATGCACTTCATTTATTACATTTGTCATATTGCTGTGTGATTTGTTTCTTATGCCTATTTCTTTATGTATTGTGAAGGAAGAAAGTTCTGTCTGTTTGGTTCACAGCTGCACCCTCAACATGTAAAACAGAGCCTGACACATGAAGCAAATTCTTAAGTATCTGTTGAATAAGTGTACACATAAACATAGCTCAATCTCAGAACAAATTAGAATCTCCAATCGAGAAAGGCAATTGGCAAGAAAGGAACAGATAAACATCAGAAGTAACCAGCAATAAAAACAGAGAATCTATATAAAATCTGATCAAGAAAATGGCCATCTTAGAGAAGACAGGGAAAATTAATGATCTGGATTTATGGTACTGCTTTCCCAGCCAAATGAGTAAACACTTCAGCTATCTACTCTCTAGGCAAATGCTATCACACCCATCCAGCGGATGGGGATGCTAAGACTCAGGAACGGCCAGACCAGTATTCCCTATGGTCCCACTAAATGCACAATGTCTTAGACCCTGGCTCGAGGTCCCATAGCCTAAAAGAAGGTGGGCTTCTGTCCCAAACTGGCTGCCACCAAGATGATTGTTCATTTTCTTTCACCTTCAGCTTTCTGTTGCCTGTGTCCCCGCTCCTAAGCTGCTCATTCACTCTAGCTCTCACAGGCATCCCTTTCCTATGTGTGGGTACTTTTCGAAGTAAGACTACCTTGTGGTTGAAAGCATTCAAAAGGACTTAATCAGAAAATGAATAGCCATGCCCACTCCCATTCATATGCTTCACTACTCACATTCAAGGGATGGCCGAGTGATGAGGGAATTAAATCCCTGTCCCTAAGTCAGCTAGAAATCAGTTTTTTCTTCTTTTGCTGAAAAATTAGAAAGTGATTTTGAAAATGCAATGTAGAAAAAGCAGTCTTTCTTTTCCTCTCCTCTAGCCATGAAAGTATCCACGACCAGAGCTTGATGAATGTTACATATGACCTTTCGCAAAGTTTCCTGGCAGTTAATTTATGATACTTCCAGATTCTAATGTATCAGGCAGTGGCTGTTTATGCGTTTGATGAAGTAGTCTTTGTCCAGAGTTGATATGTTTTACCAGAACTTCTGTAGCTTGCTTTTCCTTTCTCTCTCTTGCTGTTTCAATCTCTCTTTTAGTCTAACTTTGTGCTTGGGTATTTAATCAATCTGACTGAGAAGAAAACATGAATATATTTATGAATTCTCAGTCCCTAAGTTGTCATGTACGCTGTATTAGCTTATTACTATATCTCCAAGATAATTCTTCCCTCTCATCTCCCTACACCTGTGCTTTTGAGTTCAGGGAGATCTCTCAGCTCAACCAAAATTACTTTTAGTGTTTGGTTTGCTACAAGAGCTGCTTTGAGGATTTCTGTCTTGAACAGGTGTATCTTCTCTTTGCATCCTTATTACTTTTGCCTTTGTTCTTCACTGTCTCTGAAAAAGAAATCTAGTGAACTAGACTTGAGCCCCAAGAGGTTGTTTCAGCCCAAGAATGTAACTAAGCTTAATGAGTGGAAGAGAGGCCAAAAAATGGGCATCTGGGATGCAAGAAACTCAGGTTGCTTCACCTTAGAAAGTGCATGACAATAATCAATTACTACATGGAAGTTCAAGGATATCAGAGATTTTAGCCTTTCTTTTCCAGAACCTAGATTGGTGCTTGGCACATAGTAGGTGCATGATTTTCGTGGAAAGAAAAAAGGAAGGTAAGACAGCAAGCAAGGGAAGGAAGGCCACAGTCTCTAATACAGTGACCCTCAAATCCTTTGCTAGAGTTTGAGCCCAAGAGGCCATTTTTTGATTTTTTGTAATAAAAGTCCAGGGAACTGCCAGAATCTTCTTACCATTCTTTTCTTTGCCACTACCTGAGAAACTGTTATAGGTACTGAGAACATCTTTCTCTAAGCCCTGCAGCTCCCTCTACGCTGTCAAACCAGGTGTGTGCATTTGGACCAGCATCTTTAAATGAATCGTGAATGGCTTTACCTACCACAGTGAGGACAGGAAGGGGCCAGCAACCAGAGCAGAGTAAAAGCTCCACTAAGTTGCATCAAAGACCCACGTGAAGCAAGAGAACATAGACTGATGAGAGCTATGTGGTTCCTCCAAAAATATTCTGCAACCTGGAGAAAGAGCAGGAGAAAAGGACAATTCAGTTTGCCCAAGGTTGGGAGTCAGCCAAGTAGAAGTTACATGAGCTCAAGAGGAAAAACGAATGAGTGGAACCAGAAACAAAAAATGTGGGATTCAGGCTGTAAACACAGGTGGAAGAAACCAAGGGCTGCATGGGCTCTGTTAGCATTGGTCTAAGAGCTTTATTTTATATTTGGGAATATATAAATCACTGATGAGATGTTTGATTCTCTAGCCATTTGGGCATCAATTACACACATCCCAATTTTCTTTGTCCTCCCAAGGAGAAAACTGAATGGAGCCAGGCAGAGCTGCCGTTCACGTCACACACCTTTGGAGGCTACTCACACAGTGTGACAGTTGCATCCCAGGACTCTAGAGCAGTGAGCCTCACTCGTGAGACAAAGAGACAGATGTCACTTCTACAGTGTGATTTGAAGGGCAACAGTAAATCTGTGTCACCTCCCTACCCCATCCCTTCTGTCAGCCTTCCATTGTGCCTGAAATTTCCCTATTATTCACTGCTTAGGTTTACTGTACAGAAATACTAATAAAGCACAAATGTTACCTGGAGGTGTCAGTCAGCTGAGACAGCACAAAAAACTTGAAAGCCAGACAAAGCTGGGGTCAGGTCCCAGCTCTCGTTCTACAGCAGTAGGATACCTGGCCAATTGCTTAGCATCCCAAAGACTCTCTATCCTTATTTATAAAAATCTGAACTCTACCTACATTACAGGGTCATCATAAGGATAATTTGACTGACATGTATAGAGCAACTACCACAGAAACTGGCACCTACTGGGAGCCCAAGAAGTGTTCCTTCTTTTTACCTTTATCTATGAAAACTGACATGGAGGGAAACGCACTGGACAAGAGTCAAGGGCCATGTGTTCTAGTCCATGCTGTTCCACTAAGGAGCTGTGTGACCTTGTTAGGGTCTTTGGGCTTGAGTTTCTCGGGGGCTTGAACTGGATTTATTGATCCAAAAAATATTACTGAGCTCCCAATATATGCCAGGAGCTGTTAATCTGCTTGCATGATGAATAAGTGAATAAATATATGTGTGAAATTGTGGTAAGCCATAGACAGATAATTAAAATGTAGCCTTATGGTGGAGAGGTCCTGGTGGCTACTTCAGATGGAGCACTCAGAGAAGACCTGTGTGTTGTGGGGGGTGGATTTTATGCTGAGGTCTCCAATAACAAGAAGGAGCCAGCCATCAAAAGATCAAGGGGAGATGCTGTGCTGGGAGAGGAAACAGCAAATGCAGAGGCTCCCTCAAAAGAAGCAAGCTTGGATGACTTCCAAAGTCCTTTCCAGCTCTAATAGCCTTTATCTTGTGTTTGCTGTGGTCAGGATGTGACTTTTGCATATGACACTAGGATAAGTCAAATGGCAGTCCTTTTATGGGCTGATCACTGTCACTAACAGGTGGATAGTGATGCAGTTAGACTAGTTATGCTAGGGGCCAGCTGAGCAAGGGAAAGTCATAACCCAGAC
Source organism: Sapajus apella (assembly GCF_009761245.1). Lineage (NCBI taxonomy): Eukaryota > Metazoa > Chordata > Mammalia > Primates > Cebidae > Sapajus > Sapajus apella. The sequence continues at coordinate 9,881,334 of NW_022436947.1, forward strand.
CGGAAAGAGAAAAGTACGGGTAAAAAATCAAAGAGGTCATTGGGTGGTGGACTATAAAGAATATTGTAGAGACTGGGGCCAATTTCCTTTCAAAATACCCAGCAGGCATTTATCATAAGACCTGGAGAAACAATGACAGACGGTTTGCTGCTTGGACGGTTGCACACTTTTTTGAAGCCCATTTACAGCAGCTGAAGAAGGGCAGAACTAAGTCAGGAAAAACATTCCTAGATGTACTTACAAATATGGGTCTGGGCTGGAAATATTCTGGTCTCAGATGACAGAATAGAGATATTCATTCATTTCCCTCACTCATTCAACAAATACTTATTGAGAGCCCACTCTTCTGGGCCCTGCTCTTGTAGCTGGGGCTATAGCATTGAACGAAGCAGACAAAAATCTCTAGAAAAGTCCTTACATTCACGGCCAGGAGCATTGCCTCATGCCTGTAATCCCAGCACTTTGGGAATGGAGCCAAAGTGGGAGGATCACAATGTGAAGAGATTGAGATCATCCTGGCCAACATGGTGAAACCCCATCTCTACTAAACATACAAAAATTAACCAGGCATGGTGGCATGTGCCTGTAGTTCCAGCTACTCGGGAGGCTGAGGCAAGAGAATCGCTTGAACCCAGGAAGTGGAGCTTGCAGTGAGCCAAGATTGCAACACTGCCCTCCAGCCTGCTGGCAGAGTGAGACTCCATATCAAAAAAAAAAAAAAAAAAAAGAAGAAGAAGAAAGAAAAAAAGTCCTTACATTCTAGCAGGGGAGATAGATATTGAGAGGTCAAGATCTTTAACCTTAACAAGCTTAGACCTTTTCTTTGCTCTAAACAATGAGTGCCCAGTCTGTGCCTTGTGGTGGGTTAATTGCTGGGTACTGTGCTGACCACACCTGGACATATGCAAACACATAATAACACACACTGATAGAGAGTCTTATTGCCCTCAAACCACTGATCGCCTTTCATCTTCATGCCACCCTACAAGCTCTTAAAGGCAAAAGGGTTTGCACAGGCTCACCACGCTGAGCACCTGGACTGCATCCCAGGTCATCATACAGTCTAGAGCTCTTTCAATTACATCACTTTGTTGCTTACTACAGTAGATGTTTTCACTCTGTTGAACTAACCTGTATGCACCTTCCCAGACATTATGCTGGAAGCAAGACCTATGAAGAGGCAGGAGCTGAGAGAATTCACTGTGTTGCTGTGTGCAGCAGCTACTCCCAGGTTCCCAGGGCAGCATCCGGTCTCGGTGGTGTCTGCAGGGCAATCACAGCATCTGTGCTGGGCTGCAGCACCAATGGCGTCTTCACTGCCTTACTTTTGTTGCATGATTAGGAACATTGCTTCCAGGTGTGTAGCCTACAATCCAGGTATTCTAGGTCTCCTGAAGATATTCTGAGCTACCAATATTCATTTTAATAAATTAATTTTTGTGTGTGCTTCAGTCAACCAGATTTGGTTTATGTTGCCTGAAACTAAGCACTGTGACTTCTACACTTACAAAATCCTTTGTCCTCATTTACCAGCAGAATAGGCTAAGTTTTCTACAGTTAAAAAAATATTCCCCCAAAACCTAAAATGCAATAAAATATATATTTTTTAAAATCCCTTAGTGGCTTAAAACAGTATGGCTTCTCTCCTGCTCGTAGTTCTTGTGCATCTCAGGTTGGCTGGATTTTTTTCAAATGAATGTTTAAATATTTTGAATTAAATGAAAATGAAAATACAACTGATCAAAATTTGTGGGATGCAGCAAAAGTAGGGTTTTGAGAAAATTTTCTAACTTTGAAAGAATACATTAGACTAGAAGAAAAGATCTAAAATCAGTCATTTAAGCTTCTACCTTAGGAAATTAAGGAAAAAATAGAAACATAAACCCAAAGAAGTATAATAAAATTAGAGCAGAAATCAATGGAAGTAGGAACAAGAAATCAATAGAGAAAAATCAACAAAATCCAAAGCTAGTGTTTTTACAAGATCAGTAAAATTGATAAACTTCTAGTCAAGTTACAAATTACTAATATTGGAAGTAAAAGAGAAGCTACTTCTACTGATCTCATGATCATTAAAAGCATAATAAAGTCTAGTTTAAAAGTATAATCAAAAGCTAATTTTTTCAAAGGATGAGTAAAATTGATAAACCTCTAGTTAAGCTGCAAGTTACTAATATTAGAAATAAAAGAGGAGCTATTTCTACTGATCCCATGAACATTAAAAGTACAATAAAAGAATATAAACAACTCTATGCCTACAAATTTAACAACACATATGAAATAGACAAATCCCTTGATGAGTATAAATTACCAAAACTCGTACAAAAAGAAACAGAATATGAATAAACCTATATCTATTAAAGAAGCTGAATCAATAATTAATAACCTTCCAAAAAAGAAAATACGAGGTCCAGGTGGTCTTACTAGTGAATTCTACCAAACATGTAAGGAAGGAATTATACCAATTCTCTATGCTGTCTTTCAGAAAACAGAAGCACAAGGAACATTTTGTAACTCATTCTGTGAGGTCAGCATTAACCTAATACCAAAACAAACCAGAGAAAGTCATTATAAGAAAGGAAAACTACGGGCCAATATTCTTCATGAACACAGATGTAAAAATTCTCAACAAAATATTGGTAAATCAAATCCAACAATGTAGAAAAAGAATTACACACCACAACAAATGAGATTTATTCCAGGTACACAAGGCTGGCTCAACATTCAAAAATCACTTCAGGCCAGGCATGGTGGCTCACACCTCTAATGCCAGCACTTCGGGAGGCTGAGGTGGGCAGATTGCTTGAGATCAGGAGTTCGAGATCAGCCTGGCCAATACAGTAAAACCCCATGTCTACTAAAATACAAAAATTATCCAGGCGTGGTGGCCTGCACCTGTAATCCCAGCTACTCAGGAGGCCGAGGCAGTAGAATCACTTAAACCTGGGGGGCAGAGGTTGCAGTGAGCCAAGATCGTGCCACTGCACTCCAGCTTGGGCAACAGAGTGAGACTCAGTCTCAAAAAGTAAATAAATAAACAAAAATCACTTCATGCAATCCATCACATCAACAGGCTAAAGAAGAAACATATATAATCATATCAATAGATGCAGGAAAAACATTTGACGAAATCAAACACCCATTTACGATTTAAGGAAAAAAATCAATAGGCTAGGAATAGAAGGAAATTTCCTCACTTGAATAAAGAAAGTCTGCAAACCTCTATAGCTAATATTATATTTAATGATGAAACTAGATGGTTTCCCCTGAATATCAGAAACAAAGAAAGGAGGTGTCCTCTCACCACTGTACTCAGCATCATACTAGAAGTCCTAGCTAAGACAATAAGATAAGAACAAAAAAATAACCACCAGATTATCTTTCAAAGTGGTCACACCATTTTGCATCACCACTGAATAACATTCTTGTCAGTATTTGGTATTGTCAGAGTTTCTTTTTTTTTTTTTTTTTTTTGCCATTAGATTAGGTAGTTAGTGGTATCTCATTGGTGTTTTAACTTGCACTTCTCCAATGACATATGATGTTGAGCATCTATTTATATACTTGTTTGCCATCTGTGTTTCTTTTTTTTTGGTGGGGTATCTGTTCAGATCCTTTACCAGTTTTTAAAATGGGTTGTTTGTTTCCTTATTATGGAGTTCACCCAACTAATTTCCTTTCTATTTTTTGTAGAGATGGGGTCTCACTATTTTGCCCAGGCTGGTCTTAAATTCCTGGCCTCAAGGGATCCTCCCACCTCAGCCTCCCAAAGCACTGGTATTATACGCATGTGCCACTGTGCTTTCTGTAAATCTAAAACTGTGTGAAAAAATTAAGTTAATTAATTTTTAAAAACCTTGACAGTTTAAAAAACAATGGTTTCTTTCTTGATCACACTTCATGTTCATACCAGAATTGGCTGCTTTTTCCTTATTCAGGAAACTGGTACAGACTTATTCAGGGGCAGCCTGGTTGATAAAAATCTCATCTTGAATATCACCAGTCATCATGAACGAGAGGAGAAATCATTAGATGGTTCTTAAATATGATGCACCAGAGGAAGAACATGGTTTCTGCTCACATTTCATTATGAGCAAGGCATCCTGCCACACCTAGCTTTAAGAGGGGTGGGAATGCAACTTTATCATGTGGCCAGAAAAAGAAAAATCCAAATCGCAGTCATTAGTCCTAATGACTACCACCCCGTTTCCTAGTTCCTTCTCCTGGTCCAACATCATCACCAGGACACTTGTGCACAGGACACTTTTATGCCACCACACAGAAAAACATTCTGGCTGCTCAGAGGCAGGGGCTCTCCAAGCCCACTGATCCCTGCTAGTGTCATTCCTCTATCTCAAGCAAGCTCCACCTGCTTAATTGCTTCTTCACTCTGAAATCTCTCCTGAAAAACCTGGTGCTTTCATGAAGTTCTCCCTTGGCTTCATACCCTCAGTATCAATTCATAAGAGGGGAAAAGTCCAAAGAGAAACAGAAGAAACAGTGGGAAAAGTGTGCTTCAAAAAGCCTTTGTAGGTAAGATCAAGGACCTCCATACCAGCTTTCACTCCATTAAGTGTTGCTCTGCAAGGTGCTTGACCTGTCTCTTCACCTGCTACCACAAAGGCAGATGGCAGGCTACAAAGGACACATTCATTGTAAAGAATTATAAAGTCTTGTTCTGTTCACAATGCTCAAAAATGCCTTGAGCATTCTAAAGCTGAGATGGGTGGAAGAAAAAGTGTTACTAGGACTATTTGATTTGCATGTGACACAAATTTAACTCAAATCAGCATAAGCACAAAGAGAATGATCTGGTCTGTATAATCAAGAATTCCTGTCCAGATTCAGGAATTAATCTGAACAGTATCATTAGCTCAATCTCTCCTCTCTCTCTCTCTCTCTCTCTCCCTCCCTCCCTCTCTCTCCCCCCCCTCTCTCTTTTTCTCTCTCTCACTCACTCAATTATGCTTTTCTGAGTTGATTTTATTCTCAGGCAATTTTCTCCCACATACTAAAAAAATTGGCTTAAGGAGTAATATGGCTTGTCTGTGTCCCCACCCAAATCTCATCTTGAATTGTAGCTCCCATAATCCCCACGTGTCATGGGAGGAACCCAGTGGAAGCTAATTGAATCATGTAGGTAGGTTTTTCCCATGCTGTTCTTGTGATAGTGACTATGTCTCATGAGATCTGATGGTTTTATAAAGGGCAGTTCCCCTGCACATGCTCTCTTGCCTGCCACCATGTAAGATGTGTTTCTGTTCTTCCTTCACCTTCCACCAGTCATGTGAAACTGTGAGTCCATTAAACTTCTTTTTCTTTATAAATTATCTAGTATCAGGTATTTCTTTAGAGCAGTATGAAAATTGACTAATACAGGGAGTTAAATCTTTCCCAAACTTTCAGAAAGTTAGCTCTTTCGGGAAGAGAGAGACTGAGGCACAGAGAGAGAAACAATGCCTCTGCCACTGGTGCCAGCAAAGTCCTAGAAGCATGCTGAGGATTGTAGTTGATCTAGCCCAGGTCACACAGTCCTCCTTGAACCAACTGCATGGCCACTGTAGCTTGGTCCCATAGGATCAATATGGAATAAACTTCTTGTTGGAAAAGGATGTTTCTGTTTCCAGAGAAGAGGAGAAGGAGAGGAGAGCAGCAACTACCAGAGCCAACCACAGTAAGGGGACAGAATCGAGCAAGCATGCAAGCATGTGCGAGCACGTACATACCTGCATTCAGGCAGCCCTTCCATCATCATATTGCCCATCTTAGAATTGGGTTATGGTTCCAGGATTGTCTGAGGCTGAAGATGATAGAATCACCCCTCCAGAGCTATAGCTCTGCCATCCTCCATGAAGATGAGGCTCGGCTGTGCACGCTTTTCCAGCATCTCCTTAGTTCAACCCCTCTCTTAGTTATCTACATACCCACCCGGTGCCCCACAAGAGCCTGTGATTATCTTGAGGAAAATAATGGTTTCTGTTTTTCTTTGTATTCCATCACGTGGTCCAGGGATAGTCATTCAGCCAGTATTGAAGGAATGCTTGTATCTCTGGATGCATACATGGACAGAATAAAGAGCTTCTAAGAAAGCAGAATATACAGTCCCTGACTCTAGGATGTTTTTACTTTGTCAAGGACAATTAGAATACCTCTTAACATAACAGAACAGATTTAAATAAAAGCCACAAGAATAAATTAACTCCGTAAGATTTGAATCAGATAGTGATCAGAGGATGCCAAGTAAAAGTGTAAACAAAGTCAGGCTTCCACAGTTATCAAGTGCACTTAGAGACAGCTTTTGCTTCCTGTTATTTGTGCTCGAATCTTATTCATGTCAGTAATGTGATTCTCAAATGGAAGGGACACATGGTGAATGCAGAGAGCAGCTTGGATTGGAAAGGCCCATGGTGCTTTGATTAGTACAGAAGAACAAACCCTAGGGCTCTAATTCCTGCCCAGGCCTAGAAAAGTCTACCCCTCTTTCCTGGCCACCAGTATCCCACTAATCCCAACCATCATCCATCTGGGAGTAGGTAATTTTTCCATTTGCAGAGAGTAAGAGTCCTTCCCATCTTTCCTCCTCTGACATATGCAGACTACACATTAGCATGGTAATGTCTCATGCCATTAGTGAGTAACGTGCTGAATAATTAGGCTATGAAAATCTAACGGCAGGGATTTTTGTTTTATTAGCAATTTTCCATCCTATTGTGTTAATTTCATCTCACGTCAGCTGGCTTTCTAAGTAAACAATGATCACTGGCAGACATCAGTTCCCAGCACATTGTGCTGCCGAGGGTGACTTAACAGACCAGAAAATGGCTTAAGATGCCTTTTGTCTTGCAGGCTCTGCCTTCTGTTAATGTCATAAGATCTCTAGTCCCTGGTTTCTTATGACCCTAGAATATTCATTTCCTGTTTGTCTGTGTGTGTCTTTCTCTGCTTGTCTGTTCTCAATCTATCTTCATGTCCTTCCTGCTCATCTTTATTCTTCTTCTCCTCCCTCTTTTATGCCAGCTCCTTTACGATACCTCTGTATGCCTACCTGTAATGACATTGCACTTTTCAATACCATATTCTTTTCAAATAATTTTCACATCCATCTTGCATCTTCTGCACCCCCCCATCATTTTTCCATATACCTTCTTTAATGTCTCCAACTTTCCTCCCCAATTCATCTGCCTTTCTTTCCACGTATCTATCTTCTTACCATTCTTTCCTCCACCTCCTTGTACTCTTCATTTGGCCTAGATCCTGGAGTGTTTTCTTTCAGCCTCTCACCACCCTCATCCCCCATCCCTCCACACACACACAGACACACACACACACACAAACCTCATTCTCTCCCTCCTGCTCACCAAGATTCCTGCTGACAGATGATTAATATTGGGCGCAAGCATGCTGGAACATTTAATGCTTTTTCTATGATATCCCTACAGTCATCAAACATCTGCAAGTTTCTCCCAGAGCTGAGAAAAAGTTCTGCTACTTAACATGTTGTTCTTGTCCAAGTTACAAAAGCATCTGCCATGTCCCTGAGAAGGATCATGGAGAAAGGTATTGGCAGCATTTACTTGGATCACCACATGGACAGAGCTGATGGAGGGGGGTCATTCTTGATCAGTAGCTCTTTTCATTCTGTTCCTTTCTGTCTGACTTTAGGAGAGTAGGAACCCTGGATTCCCCCAAGGCAGAATCATGTTTATTGGCTCTATCCAAATATCCAGGCCAAATAACTAGAACAATGAGGTAGTATCTCCTTTAAAAAAAAAATAAGGCTAAATGCCAATAACTCAATCACTCAAACTATGCATCCATAGAAGACCAATAACCCAACAGGCTGCTGTCTGGGGCAGCAGCTTGGGATAAGCCAAAGCAATGTATAATTTTTATTATTAACCCACAAAATGTAACATAGTTGCCCTTCCTGCTAAGGGGCATAAATATTGCCCCTTTGATTCTACTGATCCTTGCCACCTCATCATTCAGCCATATTTTCTCACCCTTTTCTATAATGCTCAACATATACATGGCTATTTGATGTCTTAAAAAAAATCAACCGGCTTAATAGATGATATTTTAGCCCTACAAAGACTGTCATGACTCTGATGAAAAAGAGATCCAGGAGAGCATACAAAAAGCTTTTGAAAAGCACCAAGACCCAAAAGGATCTGAGATCTTTGCAAATCTGTCCCATAACCACAACTGTGCAGTGAGAACTACAAAAGAAATGAAAAATAATTTCTGTGATCTCAAGAAAATGTTGATTAGACAAGAAAATAAGATTAACTAACCCTTAAATTGTATGAAATAAGCTACACACATAACACATGCATCTAAGAGATAGCTAATGTAGTTCCATGAAAATAAATGTGAATAAGGCAGATTTTAAACACTCCTGCATAGAGAAATAAAACAATCAAACACAAAGGTGGAAATGTGAATGACCTGGGATCACAGAAAAGGCAGCTGTGCTGCTATAAGCAATGGACATTACTCCACTGATGGGCACTTCCAGCTGCTGTCCCGGCACAGCAACCTCACCAGCATCATGCCAGGACTGGACGACTGAAACTATTATACTTAGTGCACAGTGAACAAATCTTAGAACAAGAAATGGGAAGCCAACCTCACTTCTGCAACACCTTCTTTCTCTCAGCTCTCATCACCTGCCCATACCAATATCCTGCATCAGACATACAGACACCCGCTATACTGACTGCTGCACTAGCGAGAATCTTCCTAGACGAGTTCACCCTGCATTCAGCACATCAGCATTCAGCACCATGGCCAGCGCCTGAGGCAGCAGAAGGGAGCGAAACCCAGAAGGGGCAGCAGAAAATAATTATTCTCTCTGTAGTCAGCCACAGGGCTCCTATTTCTTTCTCTTGTTTCTGAAGCTTCTTCCCTCTGGGTCCACGCAGGGCTACTGCATCTGGGTATCCATAAAAATTGACTGTATTGTACTAACATATTCTCTGATTAACTGGTGGGGGAAGAGAAGGAAAAGCACCCCTCCCTGCCACTGCATATGTGTATAGATCCCTCCCTCTCTAAGAAGCTGACCACATTTGACAAATACTGGAAACTCCTTCCCACCTCCTGCCTTTTGATGACTAAGAGAGCAGGACCTGCAGTCAAGCTGTCTTCTCTAAGCTGAACCTCACAGTAGCTGTGTAACCTTAGGCAAGTCGCCTGCAAAATGGAGATAAAAATAGTACCATCTATTGGCTTTGCTGTTATTATTGTCACGATCAGTGCTATCATCTGGCCACTCTGGTCACCTTGCTGTTGCCTGAACATACTCCTGCCTCAAAGTCTTTGCATTCAGTATTTCCTATGCTTAAGAACTTTCTCCAAAATAGCCATGTGGCTTGCTTCCTCACCTTCTTCCAACTATCAGTGAGACCTTTCCTGATTATACCCTACAGTGCCTCTCTCTCCCTACCTCCCATTCCTGCTTTATTTTTCTTCCTAAAATTTATTACTTTCTGATGTACTAAATATTATTTTTATGTTTGTGTTTTCTCTGTCCCCTTTTAGAATATAAGCTCCATGAGGGCATGAATTATGTTACATTCACTTATATCCCTGGTGCCATTAAACGGTACCTGCCATGCAACAGGTGTTCAAAAACACTGGGTGAATGCAGCGCTGTTATTATTATCAAAATAATTATTCAGGGATTATTTTCTCTATTTTATACAGGAGCAAACTGTGACAGTTACAAAATGTGGCCCACCTGTAAAATGCAAGCCAGTACAAGAGCAGAAAATAATGAATTGAGAGCCAACCCTTCCATCTCTTCCACCAGAACAGTTCATTAGCCAATGGAGTGTTCAAGACGCAGCCTGAGAGAAGGTCCCCCTGCCTTGAAGAGAACCTCTGCATAACCATTTTTAATCTCCTCCACACCTCCCCAGAGGCCAACCCAGGACCCTGTGGAGACGGCTGAAGGTTGGCAAAGCTCTAGGCCTTCCCTGGTCCAATGTACATCCCAGAAGGATCCTACTCCCATGGGTCTGCCTGGCTTCAGGCCTTTGACATGGGGACTTGGCGAAAGCTAGACAGGATTTGGCACTGAAAAAGCCATGCCACCAGTGTGCTGTTACATCAGGTTTCATCTCAGCTTCTTCTCCTCCTACAGTCAACAGAGTCTCATGCTCAGACTCATGCTCGTCCCTCAGCCAGGAGGTTAGCAAAATAAACACACAGGGCAGGGATCATTCTTAATCTCTTGCAAAAACAGTTTGCTCCAAAGTGGCCAAAGTACCCAACAGAACCTGTTGATAAAGTCCTTGCCTCAGAGCCAGGAATGAGGGAGGAGATGGGCCTGATCCCAGGATGAGGTCACATGAAAACCTCCTGCACCATGACTGTGCTAATGAAGAAGGGCCCCACTGGGGGACAGAAAATCCCAAATTTGTGCTGATAAAGCCCACCTGAACAGCATTTTTTTTCCAAACACTGAGGCTTGCGGGTGAAATAAGAACACTCGGGACAAGACATGTTATGGGACAAATGAGAGGTAGGAAACCCTAGTTCTGCTGTGAGAGGGCCTTTAAAACCTAGCTCAATTCCATAAAACTCAGTCCTGTGAGAAACAGGAAGACAGAGTCACAAACTATGTCTTCTATGTGCTAATGAGGAAACCAAAGGATAACCTCCATGACCCAAAAGTCACAGGCTCCACATCACACAAAAGAATGGCACACTGCAATTTGTTCAGCACCAACCAGAGAGCTTGTTAAAAATGCAGACTCCCTGAGCTCCACCCAAGGCCTGATGAATCAGGAGCTCTGGGGCTGGGCCCAGGAATGTGCATTTTAACATCCTGCCCAAACAAGTTTTGTGCATGCTGAGTTTGGGTGCCTGTTGTTGTTATTGTTGTTGTTGTTGTTGTTGTTGTTGTTGTTGTTTGAGACACAGTCTCACTCTGTCACCCAAGCTGGAGTGCAATGGCACGATCTCGGCTCACCGCAACATCTGCCTCCCAAGCTGAAGCAATTCTCCTGCCTCAGCCTTCCAAGTAGCTGGAATTACAGGCACACACCACCATATTCAGCTAATTTTTTATATTGTTGGCAGAGATGAGGTTTCACCATGTTGGCCAGGCTGGTCGCAAATTCCTAACCTCAAGTGATCTACCCATTGGCCTCCCAAAGTGCTAGGATTACAGGAATGAGCCACCACACCTGGCTCACACTGAATTTTGGAAGCATAAATGCATGCCCTGTTGAGGCACAGCAATTCAGATCACTCCAGCAAACCTTTGTGAGGCCTTCCATGTTCTGGACTCTCTGATAGTGGCTGGACCTCCTGGCAGTTTGGTTGGGAAAAGGGGGTGGTTTGTGTGTCCTCCTGTCCATACAATGGTCAAATAACAACAAAAACCTTTGGGAAAGCTGGGATTCGCAGCTGAAAAGCTTCATGGATTAGGGCAAAAGAAGAGGGGAGCTGCTGCTTGGTGTAGCAGACCTGTCTGCAGAGTTAGAAATCGGCAAATTATCTGGCCTTGGCCCTTAGGGTCAGAGTTGGATCTCATCCTCAGAGAACTAGGGTGCACTCAATAGGGGTGACACGTGGATGGGAGGGAGAGGCCAGGTCACTCTGGGAGACTGGTACCAACCTCGTCCCACATCTCAACACATACATCACTTTCAAATTTCTCTTTCTTCCTTCACACTCAGCTATGTAGAGAATCACAGAAGCACAGAAACTCGTGTGTGAAAGGACCTTTAGAGATCAGCCAGCCCAGGCCCCATCCAATATAGTTCTGATGTTTGTCTCTGTTGTCCTTTTCTTTCCTGCTAAGTGTAAGGTCTGCCCAGGGTCATCCAAATAAGATTTGTATTGTTTGCATTACTCAGCAGCAAAAAGGTTGTTGATCCATATTCTAGAGGCAGTAAAATCTGCAATGAGGACCTGAACATATCCAAGGTCTGGCATCTAAATGGCTGATAGAGCTCCCCAACTTCCCCAGGAAGGACTAAAAGGACTGTGTGGAAGTCCAGCCTCCCCCAGAGAATCCTGGAGACATACTGTGTTCCCTTGGATTATTTTGACATCCTTTAAGGGTACTTCTAAACTTTGCTTCCCAAAAGGTACTAATACTACAAGTGGAGTCATTTCTGATTTTAGCTCATCACCTCTAGCCATTGTCACAAGCCCAACGAGGCCTAAATTCAAGATCCTGTTGAGTTAAGAAATTTCAGTGAAGAAGAAATGGCTTGGGATTAAGAAACCCGATTTAGCCATTGACATACTATGATCTTCCCAGCCTCTGTATGTGAATCTGGAAAATGGGGCGGTATGGCAGCTCCAAGTTAGTCAGTGACAATACATGAAACCATGCCTTCTCTACCATCAGAGCTCCCAGAAGAGAGAGTGCGATATGCATGCCAGGTGGTGTTATTAATGACATATGCAGGTGCTTTCTACAGTCTGTGATTAGTATTAAAGGGTAATAGTTAACAGTGTCACCTTCTCAAGACAACACCAAGCAGAATGTCCTGGCATTAAAGGAATGACCTGCTACTCCCATCTTTATCTGGATTTTCAACATTTGCATTGACTTGCTGATGACAGAAGATAGTGCTCAGAGAGTTTGTTCCAAGAATATTAATTGGCTTCCCTATTCAGTGATGCTCGCTTGCTCACCCCCTCCCTCTCACTCTTGCTCTTTCTCTTTGTTGAGTTGACACAGGCAACAACTCCTCAAAAGCTGTTTCCTCAAAGCCACAGCAGCAACCAGCAACAGCAGCTTCAACTGCCTCAGAAAAGGCAGCAGTGAGCAGCATCAAGAGCTTTCCTTCTCTTCGTTTCAGGATGTGAGAGGAGCTATATGACAAGGAATGCAGAGGGACCTGGCTGCTCTAGAAGCTCAGCTCTTCTCCAGGAGCCTGGCACTGGGCAGAGTTACCATGAGCACACATACGAAATAGGGTGGCTTCCAGCTGGCACAGGGAGTCGTACCTCAGCACTGTTGGGAGGAGCTGAGGAAGGATGGGGCAGAGCCAGCTTCTGGCTAGAACTGAGATGCAGCCGTGACAGGAGTAGGGGATTGCAAAGCCATAAGGCAGCACCATGGAATTGGACACAATCTCTAGCAAGGAAACCCATCTGTCCTTGAAACTCAGGGAGGGAGGATCCTTTACTGAAGGTCACAGAGAGATGGAAAGTAAAGGCCAAATGTTTCCAAAGGACTCAGGCTCTGCTTCGTAGAGTTAAAAAAAGAGATAGCCCATAAATAAGGACAAAATATCAAAGTCAACAGATTTCTTCAGTTCTCTGGGCACTGCCAACCTGAGCTGTACTTCTGGACAAAGTGCCCATCAACATAATAGTATATTGTAATATTACAGTATATAATATTTGGATGCTGCATTAAGATTTGGAAAAGCCTCTGGAAAATGCTTTAAGTCTTGGTAGCTTTACTCAAGACTGCGGACCCTGGGACACGGGGCTCCAGGAGAAGAAGTTCGACCCCTCCTCCAGCCCAAACCTGGCCAAGATTCCCCCTCTTCCCTCTCCCAACAGGCACTCTGTTAAAATGCCTGAGACTCTGGCATCCAGAGTAAGAGGCAGAAAGAGAGCAGTGAAAGTGTCTCTGATAAGCAAGCACAGCGACCAAAGCAGGCAGGGTGAACAGCAAAGCCTCTGGAGCCAGACAGCCTGGGTACAAGAGCTGGCCTCGTCTCCTGCTAGCTAGGGATTCTTGGACACAAGACTTCACCTCTGTTCCTCAGCTTCCCCACCCAGAAAACAGAGCTGGTAACAGCAGCACCTATCCTCTGACTGTGTTAAGGAGATTCTGTGACAGAGCAGAAAGAGTCCTTAGTATGGTGCCTGGTCCCTAGTGACTATTCAGTAAAAAATAGTGTTCTAATACCATGGGGAAGGCATGGTTTTCTATGGGACAGGTGGAGGCCTGTGGTCAAGGAAGCTGGTTTTTTTGTTTGTTTGTTTTTGTTTCTGTTTGAGATGGTGTCTTGCTCTGTCGCCCAGGCTAGAGTGCAATGGCATGATCTTGGCTCACTGCAACCTCCGCCTCCCTGGTTCAGGTGATTCTCCTGCCTCAGTCTCCCAAGTAGCTGGGATTACAGGCGCCCACCACTGCGCCTGGCTGATTTTTTTTTTTTTTTTTTTAGTACAGATGGGGTTTCACCATGTTGGCCAGGCTGGTCTCAAACTCCTGACCTCAGGTGACCCACCCACCTTGGCCTCCCAAAGTGCTGGGATTACAGGCGTGAGCCACCATGCCCAAGCAGCTGTTTTGAACTGTAGGAGCACAGGGAACAAACCCACTGGATACAACTTGGCAAGGACGAGCCAATACTATACAAATTGGCTAATTTCCTGCAAAGAAATATCCCTGTGTGCAGAGAAAAGGAATTCTTACACACTGTTGATACAAATGTAAATTTGTACAGCCATTATGGAAAACAGCATGGAGGTTCCTCAAAAAGCTAAAAGAGAACACCATAAGATCCAGCAATCCCACTACTGATATATATCCAAAGGAAAGAAAATCAGTATATCAAAGAGACAGCTACAGCCTCGTGTTTACTGCAACACTATTCACAGTCGCCAAGATATGGAATCAGCCTAAGTGTCCATCAGCAGATTAATGGATAAAGAAAATATGGTATGTATCCACAAATAGAATATTATTCAGCTATCAAAAAAGAATGATCTTATTATTTGCAACAACATGGATGAGCCTGGAGTACATTGCTGGTAAAATAAACCAGGCACAGAAAGATAAATAATGCATGTACTCACTCATGTGAAAGCTAAAAAAAAAAAAAAAGTTGATCTCATAGTAGAGAGTACAAGAGAGTTTATCAGATGCTGAGATGGGTAAGGAAGAGGGGTAGATAGAAAAAGGTTAGTTATAGAATACAAAATTAACACTAGATGGGAGGAATAAGTTCTAGTGTTCCATAGCACCGTAGAGTGACCATAGTTAACAATTTATTGTGTAGTTTCACATAGAGGTGAGGCTTTTGAATTTGCCCAACATGGAGAAATTATCAATGTTCGAGATGATGGGTATGCTAATTACCCTGACTTTATCATTACACTTTGTATGTATCTAAATATTATTATGTACCCCATAACTATATGCAATGACTGTGTCAATTTAAAATGTTTTTTATTTTTTATTTTATGTCAATAATTTTGGGGGTACAAGCGGCTTTTTGTTACATAGATAAGTTCTTCTGTGGTGATTTCCGAAACTTTGGTGCACCCATCACCTGAGCAGGATACACTGTACCCAGTATGTAGTCTTTTATCCCTCATCTTCTTCCCATCCTTCCCTGCGAGTCACCAAAGTCCATCATATTATTCTTATGCCTCTGCCTCCTCATAGCTTAGCTCCCACTTATAAGTAAGAATATGTGACATTTGGTTTTCCATTCCTGAGTTACTTCACTTAGAATAATGGCCTTCAACTCCATCCAAGTTGCAGCAAAGATCATTATTTCAGTCCTTTTTGTGGCTGAGAAGTACTCTACGGTGTATGTATACCACATTTTCTTTATCCACTCATTGGTTGATCTCTCTGAGTGAGATACGGTCTCTCTCTGTCACTCAGGCTGGAGTGCAGTAGTGCAATCTCAGCTCACTGCAGCCTCGACCTTCTGGGCTCAAGCAGTCCTACCTCAGTCTCCCAAGCAGCTGGGAACACAGGTGCATGCCAACATACCTAATTTTTTTTATTTTTTGTAAAGATGACATCTCACCATGTTGCCCAGACTGGAAAAATGTTTCTTAGTCCAGGTGCAGGAGTTCACACATGTAATCCCAGGACTTTGGGAGGCCAAGGCGGGAGGATTATTTGAGCCCAGGAGTTGGAGACCAGCCTGAGCAACATGGTAAGACCCAGTCTCTACAAAAAATTTTAAAATTAGCCAGGAGTGGTGGTGCATGCCTGTAGTCCCAGCTACTCCAGAGGCTGAAGTGGGAGGATGACTTGAACCCAGGAGGTCAAGGCTGCAGTGAGCAGTGATTGGACCACTGCACTCCAACCTGGGCAACACAGCAAGACCCTGTCTCTAAAACTAAAAATAAGTAAAATGTAAAATGTTTTTTAAAATCCCTGTGGACACACAATCCCCACTGATTCAGAGCTCCCATTCTCTTACTGACGTGTCCCTTCTTCCTCTGCTCATCTCTCTCTCTCTCTCTTTTTCTTTTTTTGAGACATGGTCTGTCTATTGCCCAGGCTGTAGTGCAGTGGTGCAGTCTTGGCTGACTGCCACCACCATCTCCCAATTCAAGCAATTGTCCTGTCTCAGCCTCCCGAGTAGCTGGGAATACCGATGCCTACCACCAGCCCTGGCTAATTTTTGTATTTTTTCGATAGAGATGGGGTTTCACCATGTTGGTCAGAATGGTCTCGAGCTCCTGACCTGAAGTGATCCACCCACCTCAGCCTCCCAAAGTGCTGGAATTACAGGCATGAGCCACCGTGTCTGGCGCCTCGTCATCTCTTTTAAAGTCCCTGAGTCCTAGGCCAGAAGGGCCCTCTGTGTTCTCATAATCCCTTGGCTCCTTTGTGGAATCAGACTTGAGGAAATGCAGGCAGGAGGGCCAGGGGGCCTCTGCCCCCACTCCTCCTTCCCCCACCCTGTGACTCTTCCTTCCCCAGCTCCCACAAATCCCAGCTACACCTGTTGGGGTGAGAGCCAAGTCTTCTATAGCCCCCACTCCTCCTCCGCAGGTGCCCCTCCTTCCCTCCTGGGATCTCCCTCCTGAGCGCGTCCCGCACCTGTATTTGTTAATCAAGCCATGGAGGACGCAGTAATTGCCCAGGAGAAAACACGGGTGCAGATATTAGGGAGCGCCGGGGCAAAAGCACTAAATGAGATTCTTGTTTTCCAAACAGAGCCCGAGATTTAATTACAGCCTTTCCAAGTGCTTATTAAAAACCCTTATTTTTTTCCTTATTGTTTTCCTGCATGGCGCATATTGAATCAGCCGCTGCTGTTGTCTTGTTTTAGAGCGTTCATAAAAAGAACCGATGTGGAAAATTGCAAACACAGATTCTACCCAAACAATATCTTCTCCCTTTGCTTTTCTTCTTCTTCTTTCTTCCCGCTGAATAACAACATGGGAGAGTGTGTTCAGTGCACATCCGAGCCCTCTCAAACAGCCAAAGAGGGTCTTTTTGGCATTCAGAGACCACTCCTCCACCTTCCTGAAAAATAGGAGCAGGCCAGAGGGAGCAAGACCCCACGTCCTGTGGGAAACAGGAGGAGAAGGTGCTCTGCAGACCTGCAATCATAGACCATCAAGGCCAGAAGGGCCCTCTGCAGAGTGGCCTCACCATCCCATCACCGGTGAGGAATCTACTTGCCCAGAGAGGTGAAATGATGGCACCCAGACACAGCCAGTTCCTTCACCTACCCGATCGGAGCGCTTTCTACTGAGGCGGCCCCCTTCATGCTTCTGGCATTTGCACCCAGAAGTATCTCTGGACTCTTCCTTTAACCCTTACAGTTCCTCCTCTGGAAAGAGGGTTGGACTCTCCATGCCTTCCCCTTCTCAAGGGCAGCATCCCGTATGGGTAGCCAGCCGTGCTACTCCCACGTTAACAACCCTGCTCCCACAAGACCAGGTCCAGGGTTCCAGCCAGAGGCGATGCCAACCAAGGGCTCACGTATGTAACTGCCTGCTTACCTCTGAATGACGCTGCCTCTCAGACAAACAGCCCTGTTTCCCAGACTTTCTCAGATAGTTTCCATAAGACAAAGTCCTAAGGAGGCATCTTAGGGACTCCTTGGGGGAAAGAGACTGGATCCCTTTGGGTGACCTCAGGTCGCCACCAGAGCCTTTTCACCATGCACCATCCTCCCTGACCTCCCCTGCTTGCCCAGTTTGGATCTAGAATGCAGGCTTCAGAGGGGAGGTTGCTCCTCCCCCCATGCCATCTTCCCTCCCTGCTGCTCAATTGGAGGGAATGGGGGGGGTACTAATTATTGCCAATTTGGAGGAGTGATGCTGGCATGGGGAACATGTCTCATTGAATAATGGTTAAAAATCTGTTCCCTCCTTTCTGCTCCCCACTCCTCATAACCCACCACCAGCAGCCAGTCTCCCAGCTTCCATTCTGCTCATTAGCTCAAGTTGCCCTTGTTGGGAAGGAAGGGAAGGGCAAGGCAGGGGTGATGGAGCTGGTGCCCTCTTTTCCAGCTCCCTGATAGGAACCCTGCTGAACCCACAGCCTGCCACCCTCTGCTCAGGTTCCTCCCAGGTGAGGAGGGGGTACCTGTGCTTAGATTACAAAGCCAAGACCTTGGGCATTTGATTCCAGAGGAGGATTCTTGGTTTCCTCCTAAACTTCACTTTTCTCTGTCCTTCCAATTCTATTTTTCAACCTTACGCAAAGTTGAGAGTTGAGGTGGGAGGAACTTTCTGAAGAGAAGACAACCAGCAGATTCCTGCATGGCACTCCCGTCCCCATGCAGAGCGGATGTCTAAAGTCGACCCCAAGGAGCCTCAAAACCCCACTGCACCAGCATGCAGGGAACCTCACCCCTTGGACAGTGAGCCACACACAAGGGCCTGGGTGAACTGTGGCAAGACCAGTAAAAACTTGAAAAAGCTTATATTTCTGCTGAAACTTCCCAAGTCCACTCTCCCCAACAGAATCATGGAACTTTAGCGCCAAAAAATAACTATGTCAAACGCTGAGGTTGATCTCAATTTCAATTTCACCCTTCTGTTTCCAGAGCTTGCAAAGCTAACAATGATACTTCCCAGAGCTTCTCAGAACTCAACTCAAGTTTTGCTCATTAGCTTCATCTGTGCCAGGTTTGGGGCCTGGAACCCAGAGGATGCCATCATCTCTCTGCAGAGGTGCAGCCGGACAATCAGCGTTGGAGGTGGCTGGATTCCAGGGTCCATGGTCTTGTCACCAGCTTCCAGGGTATAATTATGACAGTAAAGGCCACCACCATGGCAGCAATTTTCTCACATGGTGGCCTTCAACTTCATTCTTCTGGCTCTTTCAGTGAATTTTGTAAAGATTTCATTCTCTTCATAAAATTCCTTTCTGCTCAAAATACCATTGAGCAATGTCTGTTTCCTGTTTTAAACCTTGACTAATATAGTGTCTTTGTATTCACTTTGCAGATGAAGTTCAAAGAGATGAAGTGACTTTCCCAAGGTCCCACAGCAACTTAGGAAGCAGACCTGGGACCAGATTCCACTTTCCTCACTCTAACCCAGAGTTCATTCCACAGAAGAGTGAAGAAGACAGTAGCTGTCCTTTCAAAACTCCCCTTCCTTTCTCCCAGAAGTCTTCCTCCCCATCCCTAGTTCAGCAAGTGTGTGTGCATGTGAATGTGTCTGTAAACATACACAGGCATAGCCATGTGTGTTCCCTGGCACAGTCTAATGCAGTGTGTCCCAATATTGAGGTGCTGTGTCCCTGGTACCACCAAAAGTCCAAGTGGCTCAGCTGTGCTTCGTGCTGTGGCTCTATTAAACTTCTTTCGGGCAACAAGCTTTTATTTCATGGACAATTCAGAATCTCCGTTCAGAGGAAATTGATGTTTTGCCAGGCATTTTCCCACTTGAGAGATAGCCAGAACTCACCGTGAGAGCAGATAAAGACGATGTAAGTCAGCGTCTTCGAACAACAAATAAAAAAGCTGAACCTATGAGAAAAGTCTCCGAAGGTGATGCTGCTAAAAACTGTGTCTCCTGGGGAAGCTATTAATAGCCTGTCACATGGGGCCCCAGGGCGTGATCCACCAGCCAAAGCAAACTTACAGGCATGCTTCACTTCCACTGGCTCCTGGGAGTTCTGGACTTGGGCTCCCCAGCTGAACTCTGCTTGGACCTGATGAAGTTGTGTCCAGGCCTTTAGCTTGGACAGAGCTTCTTTCTAAAGGGAAAATTCATCTCACCTTTATGGAGGGGGCAGTGATCATTGACACAATAAACAGTGAAGAGTATATGAAGGAAGAGGGGGTAACAGGAGAAAAGTCCCCTGGAAAGCAGAGTACTTGACCCTCAGTCTGTTATTATTCTCTCTCCCTCCAGTTCTTTTCTGAATCTAAAATGTGTTGCATTAAAAGAATCAGCCTGGCCTGCTTTTAGAAGATTCCCCTGCTCTACCAGTCCCTGGCATAGGGCAGACCATCTCTCAGCCATTTCTTCCATCTAAGCCCTCCACTGTCCTCTCTACACACCCCACAGCTTGGCAAGCCCCAGAGTCATTTGTCCCCAGAGCCAACCTATCTAGTAGGCCTACTTATGGGAAAGTTTTCATCAGACTTAAACAAAATGAAAAATAAAAATAAGGATAATTCAGAGGTGTGGGTGTGGGTGTGGGTGTGGGTGTGTGTGGTTGCTAGCCTTCCTTTCTTGGGGAAATTGTGCTGTATTCCAAGAATATTCCCTTCCTGGGAATAGTCCTTTTTCATGTTAAGATATCCTTTCTTTCACGAATTGGTAATAGTGGTTTTGCTGTTGTTGCTGCCACTGTTCTTTCAAGGTGGGGAGCAGGTGGTTTCTTTTCTTTTTTAACATTCTTGCTTAACAAAAGATGCCAGCTCCCTCCTGTTAGTCCTGGTTTGTTTGTTTGATTTTTTTACTGGTCTGTGCCATGTAAAGATCTATAATAACCCCCCCCACCTGTCCCCCTTGCCTTTGCAAGACCCATGCAAAGGCCCCAGGCAGGTTCCTCCTTTTTATTCCCTCTCCTCCAATTCCTTTTCCACAATGAAGCAGATGATTATTAATCAGAACTTGGAGGCTAAGGGCTCCAAGCTGGCTACCAACACTTCCTAGATAATCGTGAGGACCTGATATCCCATTATGCTCAGGGGAGCTGCCTACCCACCATCTTCTACCATCACTTTCCAGACATAAACCAAAAGCTTTGATGTTACCCTATTGAAAATCGCATCGGTCTCTGACACGCGGAAGTTTCAAATTGTTTTTAAAAGGCTAGTGGTGGGTATATGAGATACAGCATTCCATCTCAAAACCAAGCCTGTCCTCACTTAAGAAGGCTCTCAGCTAGCTCCAAGTGAGGCAAGCACCAGCCCAGCAGATACAACACACACTTAGGACTAGCTTCCTCTTTGCCTCTGCCCAAGCGCCCCACAGCCTGCAAGTTTCCCTCGGCAGCTTCCTTCTGCCTCCAGCTTTATCCTGCTTGTGATTCAAATGCAAAATCAGCCAAAGAGAGGACCACTGTGAGAGCTGCTCCCTTCCTGGAACCACTGCCCCAGATGGGTGCTCACTGCAGCTAGTTCATGTGCAGGCTGCAGCATCAAACCCTGCAGGCCTCCTCCTCAACAGGGCTCCCCCCATCATCTGGGCACCTCAGGGCTACAGGAATGGGGTCTCTGTACAGAAGGCTCCCTGCCAGCTCAATGAGCCTTTCCTACCTTCTCCTTGCAGCCAACCATACCAGCAGGCTGCAGGGTTCCCCACTGTATATTTTTGTGGTTCCCTAGGAGGTGAATTCAGCCGCTAGATCTTCTGGCCCCAGTTTCTTTTAATCTCACATACATATTAACTTATTTAATGTGTGCTGTTATTATTGCCATTTTATACATAGGAAAATAAGGTACAGAAAGGTTAGGCCACACAACTAGTAGCTGGGAGAGCTGGATTTGAACCCAGCAGCCTGGCTTGAGAGTCCACGTCCTTAACCTCATAGTGCCACCCCTGTGCCCGGAACATGAGGTTATCCTGAGACGCAGAGGCTTGGACAGAGGTAGGATCCAGGGAAAACAGTGACAAGAACTTATCTCCTGCCAGGCCCCACACAAGTCCTGCCAAGAGACCTCAGAGAGTCTAAGGAATGTGGAAACAGCTCTGAAGCTCTACGAAAACTGCTCACCTGCTCCAGGAAGCTGTGCTGAGGCCCTACCCTCTTGTAGTCAGTAAGTGCATCAGAAGGACGCCAGGAAAACCTCTAGCAGCAGTTCAAGGCGGGACCCTGACATCTTCCTCACCATCAAGGCCACCTTCCCAGACCCACCTCCAGCCTTAACTCATTCTCCAGGGCACCCTCAGATGTCTCTGAGGCCCATAGAGTTTAGGGGACCACCTGACAAACAGTGGCGCATAGCAAGCCTCTGTGCAAATTACAAAAAGAAGCCTTTTGAGAGTAGACAAAGCCCTGTGGAACCACCACGCAGTAAGCGGAATGAAATCTGCATTTGAGCCCCCACTAACACCCCAGCAGTACCCTCATAACAACTGTGCGCTGCTTTGGGGGAAGAACATTCCAGGTGGAGGGAACAGCAAGAGCAAAGGCCCAGAGGTGGGAAAGTGCCTGGCACCTCCCGGGAACAGCAAGAGGCCTTGGTGGCTGGAGCAGAGGGAGCCACCCTCGGCTCTAGTACATACGCCATGGAGTACAACTCAGCCACAAAAAAAGAATGAAATCTAAAGTGCGATTAT